>NC_045735.1:10835140-10838685 GCF_008692095.1 Etheostoma spectabile | reverse complement strand
TAAGGTTATCAGGAGGGACAGAGGTTTGTTGGATGATGTTTCATTCGTCTAGTTTTCACACGTGCTTATAGAGGCATGTAAAAGCATAAATGGCAAATAACGGTAGCTGCTGCTCTCCAGAAATAACGTTATTTCTTAAAAATATTTAATTTGAGAAAGTAGGGATATCCTGCCTAAAATATCTAAGATAACAAATCCCCACCACTGTTTCTCATCTGACTTGTGTAAACTCCAGTTGGACACAGTAATAAGGACACTACAGGGATAAGCTACAAAGAGCAGGTAGCATTCTTTTTTTATTTGTGTGCGTATATGTATCTGTCTACATGTCTGTGCGTTGCATGGTAGCATGGTCTAGTCAGCTCTCTGAGATCTACCGTGACAGTGAAAAACTCCAGCTTATGAAACACATTAAAGAGGCTGAAGAAAATCCATAAAACACAATCTCGTTTTTTACTTGGCTCCTAAAAGTCACTGGGGGAAAAGGGAGGAGAACAAGGGGGGGCGACTGTCTCCCCTTCACAGATGCACTGTTGTCCAGGGGCCAGTGTGGCCTATTAGAATGAGCTACCCTTCAAGTTTTCACCACCCTCCTCAAGATAACACTGGAGGGAGGGAGCAAGACTTTCAAACATTTGGGAATGCTCCACCGAGAGTCCCTGTAGGAGCTAACTACCAGCTATGTTTTCAGACACAATGGCTATTTTGTTTCGCAGGCCTCCTCCAGTATCAAAACGGGAAGCTGCACAGATGGACAAATGAGCAGATAGAGGGAGGCCAGTTGTCTCAAGGCCAGCGTTCATCACACAACAGTGCAACAAGATATTTAAAAAAAATCTAGACTGAAGCAGACACTGAATTAAAAACCAATCAAACACTGGATGGTCTGATGAAAAAATTGATTCTTTACATTTGGGCTTGTGAGCAAACAAGATTTTTTTGAGTTGTCAATATCCCAGAGCTGTCTCCATTTATGTAACACTGGGGTGCTAACCCTTTATGGGACTGCTTGGATGCTTATGCTGCCAAAATGTCTCCACAGCAACAGCTGGAGCCTCCTCTAACATCAGGAAGTCACACTCAATCACCAAAGGTATGAGTTCACTAGCCTGTTAGTTTTATGTGGAAACCTAAAATCATAAGGTTGTGCTTAACTACTTCTAATGGCCGGAAGACAGACGTTAATTGGATCTGTAGCCTACTGAAATGTGAGTCCTGCTTTGTGAACATACTGTAACACACCTCCTTTCTACTTTTTGCATGATGGATCTTTTTTATGCTATTGAGACATGTTTTGCCCAGAAATATTAATGAGGGTTTTGTTCAAGGAAGTTTGCTCATTTAATCCAAATTGAGTGCTGAACATGAGTGACATTCTAAGATAAT
Source organism: Etheostoma spectabile (assembly GCF_008692095.1). NCBI lineage: Eukaryota > Metazoa > Chordata > Actinopteri > Perciformes > Percidae > Etheostoma > Etheostoma spectabile. Next base: position 10,837,299 of record NC_045735.1, on the reverse strand, counting down.
ATAATCCAGCATGATGTTAGTGGTATGCATTCAGCTTTTCAACTGCTCAGATTGTAAATCCAAGCATTTATTTGGACATTTAGCATTGCCGCTTGGCTCAATGAGACTTAGGGAATGAACTATGGCTGCTCCACCCTTTAAAGTCGGTAGTTCTGGTTACACCAAAGACCTTGTGCTGGCATGTGTGTGCAGGCTTTGTTGTGGCAATGCAACCTTAGTTTGGTTTTAGTAGCATGTAGCTAGAAGTTCAATAGTGTGCTATAGCTGTTGATGTTTGCTTTTAGACTATTGTATTCCTTTTGTTTCATCTTAAAACATTACCTACAATGGGAACATTTAAAAAAAAAAAAGTCCCACTAATGTTAGGCCAAGAGGTAAAAGAAAGGTTCTTACAGTGAGGCTCATAAGGAGGTGGAGGGTCCCCACAGAGTATACACTCCATGTCTTGGAAACCACTTAATTTTGTCTTCCTGTAATATCTGTTGAAGACACAGAAATGACATGTTTTAACCTTCATACTACAAGCTGTCATGAACACAGGAGCAGCAAACATGCACAAACTCAGTCCATAGTGTTACATATTAAAAATACTGTTCTTTCAAAACATGTTTTTATAATTCTTCTGTGTCTATTACTGTGAAAAGCAATCAATACTACAACTGTTTCTGTCCTCTCACCCCGGCAGACAGTCGCCACACACAGCATTGCTGGTGGTGGAACAGTTGCCCTTCTGGAAGCGGTTGATCAGTCCACAGTCCAGGCAGGGTTTGCACTTCTGCAGGCTCCGGTCCTCCTTGAAGCGACTGCTCCGGCAGGGCACGCACCGGGCATCCTCTCCATAACCAAAGCCACATTCCTGGGGGGATTAACGGGAGAAATACACCAAGTAAGAGGTGGGGTCGGAGTTTGGGGAGATGTGAAACTGGTGAAAAGAAGGCTTAAATGTGGACTACCAGGGGTCTGGAATTAAAGAATGATCTTGGCTAGCGGGATCAGAATAGAACAATGGTCTGCCTCTTTCGAGAGTCCATCTTACACTGGCAATAATCTCCCTGACTCTCTCAGTATGAATGAGCGGCCTTCCGCTGCAAGACCCAGAAAGGCCAGGCATTTGAATAATAAAGGCACTAGGGGACACCCACTGTTGTATTATTGCAAGTTTATTGCTGGGTTTTTGTGCAACTCCCTCTCCAAGCAGACTCCAAGTGTCCCGTTGATTGAGAGGCCAGCAAGAAAAGGAAACACTTCAGGAAGGGGGTAAGGATTAAGGAGAGAGGTATATGGAGAAAATAAGACGAATACTCTTTTTGTCTACAACTATTGAAAGTGCACCTAAAAGGCACAGCTTCCTACTACCATGTGACTGATCTAATGCTGAACCACCTTTTGAGCATTTGTTCACCTGAGCTAAGAAAAATATATATATTTGAGGACAACATTCTTTGTTGTTTATAAATCATTTTAAATATGCATTGTGTTGGGTTGCAATAGTTATAGTTAGTTATAAATAGTTATTTATAAGTATTTCAGAGTTTGATTAAGTCTTTTTTTCATGTCACATCGTTTTTGTGTTATATTCAGCAACTGTCAATTTATGAAATGCAGACGTCTGGTATAGTTTAGAAGCAAAATGAATGGTAACAAGAACCCAATCTCAACACTAAATTAATTCCTAATGTATTAATTGACATTATTGCTCCAGCTGCTCATTTCCAATCTGCCAATGTTAGTCTTCTTGTGGCTCTTTCCCAATTGGTTCTCCGTCCATCCGTCCATCCATCCATCCATCTTCGTCCGCATATCCGGTATCGGGTCGCAAGGGAGCAGTTACAGCAGGGGACCCCAAACTTCCCTTTCCCGAGTCACATTAACCAGCTCCAACTGGAGGATCCTGAGGCATTCCCAGGCCAGGTTGGAGACATGATCCCTCCACCTAGTCATTAGTCTTCCCCGAGGCCTCCTCCCAGCTGGACGTGCCTGGAACACCTCCCTATGGTGGCGCCCAGGACGCATCCTTACCAGATGCCCAAACCACCTCAACTGGCTTCTTTTGACGCAAAGGAGCAGCGGCTCTACTTCAAGCTCCTCACGGATGACTGAGCAGAGGCCAACTCTCACCTGAAACGAGTCTGACTTACTGCCGAGAACCCGGACACAGC
>NC_045735.1:10834881-10835130 GCF_008692095.1 Etheostoma spectabile | reverse complement strand
GGTCATACAGAGATTGGATGGCCCTGAGAAGGGACCCCCTCACCCCTTACTCTCGCAGCACCTCACATAGTATCTTCCAGGAGACCCAGTCATACGTCTTCTCCAGATCCACAAAACACATGTAGACGTGTCAACTAAGACAGCCCCCTCCCTTTCAACATTTCTGGACGGATCTCATCAAACCCTGGGGATTTGCCACTGTGGAGTTGTTTAACTACGTCAGAGACTTCCACCAGGGAAATTGACAAC
>NC_045735.1:10834344-10834871 GCF_008692095.1 Etheostoma spectabile | reverse complement strand
CCCATCATCCTCCAGCTCCACCTCTACCATAGAGGGCGTGTTAGCTGCATTTAGGAGTTCTTCAAAGTGCTCCTTCCACCACCCTATTACCTCCTCAGTTGAGGTCAACAAGATTCCATCCTTACTGTACACAGCTTGGATGGTTCCCCGTGTCCCTCTCCTGAGGTGGCAAACTCACCACCAGATGGTGATCAGTTGAGCCCCTCTCTTCACCAGCAGTTTTTCCCACAGGTGGTTGGCCTATGGGATAGAGAAAAGGGTGCCAAGTAGCTTCTTTGGGATGTGCCCGGCCAGGCTCCGTGGAAAACGCGGCCACCAGGCGCTCGCTGACGAACCCTCCTTCTGGGCCTGGCTCCAGACAGGGAAACCCGGGCTTCCTCCAGGCAAGGTCACTCCCTCTTTGCCTTGCTCACTCATAGGTTTTTGAACTAGTCTTTGTCTGGCCCCTCACCTGAGACCACTTTGCCATGAGAGACCCTACCAAGAGCACACAGCTCCAGACAACACAGCCTTCAGGTTCATAGGGA
>NC_045735.1:10826159-10834334 GCF_008692095.1 Etheostoma spectabile | reverse complement strand
TCTCCACCACGATAAGGTGATGGTTCCCAGAGAGGCTACGTCAAATCCCTAAAAGTTATGTTGGAAGACTGATGACCTCAATGACAAACTGACATTTACATGACAGATGATATTACTGTACACTACACTGAGTGAAAAAACCCTGCAGGGATGACATCATACATTGATCATTCATTAGCAGCTCCATAGCAGCTGCCATCCTGTTGTCCAGTGTTGCCACACAGCAATCCAAAACCAGAAAGGGTGTGTGTGCGGCAGAGTGGGGGGGGGGGCTCATATATCATTAAAGTTAAGGCCAGCTTCAAACAGGCTTCTCTCTTCCCCTGTGTCCCATTTCACTGCCAGGCATGCAGCCCTGCAGGAATGTGGGCACAAGTGTCCAGTCTGATATGGGGGTTTTGGGGAAGCAGGCTGGCAAGAAAAAAAAGGGGAGGTAAGAGGCAAAGAGGTGATCGTGGGATGGCACCATTGAGTTGGGACAGAAGATAATAATTTCAGTCCTTCCAGCCATTAACATGTGAGCCTGACATTGAACCCTTGGGCCTGGCCTGGCCTGAGGTGCACCAGCTAGGGCCGGACTTTTGCAGCTGTTGTTATGAACTTTCCATATAAGGCCTTGCTCTCCAGCATGGCAGGGAAGGGAACAGTGGAGGTAGGGGGAAACAGAGGGAGGAGACATAGAAAGAGTGAGAAACAGAGAGGGGGTGGTTGATGAGTGATAAAGAGGGGAAAGGCGGAATAAAGAAGACTTGGCCGCCCACTGTTGCAAGCCATGGCCTTGCACGTCTGAGGGGAATGAAGCTCAGACTGAGCCAGTGGAGGCTGGGAACTACTACGGCACTAATTTGCTTTTACTGCTATTACTGGTCTTTGAGAAAGTGCTGTAGACCCAGTCAGTGCAGGGTACCTCACAGTGGTTCTGTGACCCACTTCCACATGAAGAAAAGGGACCAGCAATGATTTATCTCCCCTAAGCCCAGCACTGGCACACGTTCTGCCTGTGGGGCACCACATGGCAGGATGGGGGCTGATGCCATGTAGACACGGGCAGGTCAGAGCACTGAAACAAAAAAAGGGAAAATGGAGCCAACTACTGCCTCTTTGATCCAGGCAGTACAGATCATCAAGAAATGATCTCTTTCATCTTTTATCCATGCTAACAAAGCTCCACAGAGCTGACATCCTGCACTGACTGAGACTGAGAGCAGCTGAAAGAAAGACTATACTCTGTGAAGTTGTTATTATTAAATGAAAAAGTGATTACACAATGTATAAGCCTTTTGCAACACAAAACTACCATAAAAAGGCCACCAATAACAAACAAATACATCTTCAGTCTGTTAAACCTCCCTGATTTGAAATTTTTTTTTAAATGTTTATATTGCTCTACAGGTAGATTATGGGTATATTATTCAAATGAATGAAATAAAACTAAACATATGGGAAGTAAACTACAAGGGATGTAGTCGAGAAAAAAATAAAATGAAAACAAAGCAAATCAACATTCAAGTGTGCCTGTCTTCCATTACCATATTTTACTTTAAGGTGATTACGCGTCAAAGCCCTACAAAAAAGCAGATGCTTAACATCCCATTTCCCTGTCATATCTCCTGATCTAGTTTGGGTGAGACTGCCAAGCATAACAGCAGTGTGGAGGGAAGAGGAGCAGTGAGAGCTGGCTGGGACTTGAAGCATGTTCAGACGCAAAGATATTTCTGAGATTAGGAGGGAATCACAAGGGGGCGGCCAGTCATCTGGTAATGAAACAATGCTGAAACAATGCACGTTAGTTAAAGCACTGTTCTTTCCGGGGCCAAACACACTCTTACTCCTTTTGTTTTTCTCTCTCTATCACACTTTTAAAGTTTTTTTTACTGTCCTGTTTCAATAGACACAAGAATAGTGGAGCTAATGTCTGGCCACTCTGATTTTTACCCTTCTGTTGCTTATGCACTCATTTGTCTCTCTCTTTAGCAAGTACCATGCAGAAGTCCTTTGCCTTGGGAGTGTGGCCAAAGGAAATGTTACACTCTTGCTACATACTACAAGATGTTGACACATCAAAGTTGTGTCCCTGCCTTTTTTGAACCAATGGCAGTTTTCCAGCATGCACTGGAAAGCCCTTCTCTTTCATGCTTGACACAACACAAAAGACAAGGCAACTTATGAATGAAACTTAGAATGAAATATGTCTAAAAAAAAAATTGGCGTCTCTTCTGTGTGGGTGGTTCTTTTAGCTACAGTTAGTGTGAAGGGGCTAATTGATGTTTGTCAGGTTGCCTATGGGCGGCTTCCAGAGGAAAACTTCCAGAGCAAACTGGGGCACATTCCTCTAGGATCTCTATGGCAGCTGCACAGAGTGACCCCAAAGGTCTGCTATCCTCCTAACAGTCAGCCCCGCCTTTCAGAATATGGACAAATTGTGTTGGTTACGCAGAGCTCAGATCAAAAGTTGTTTCTCTGGGAAACTTTCTCTGAGTGCAGGCCTAGGTCGCCACTGTGAGCTGGCATCCTGCTACCTTCAGAAAAAAAGAATGAGGCAGCCAATTATTAACCAGGACCCCAGGGTGGCTAGCAGCATTCATGCCTGTTGAGCAGTCGAAGGAACACGAGGACTACTGAAGCGTATTACCAACCACAGAGTGCATGTCTGTGTGCACTGAGATTAAAGGCAACTGGGCTTAAATGCATGTGTGCAACAGATGTCAAGGGTGATACAGAGTGTTTTTACTAGAACTCAAAGATGGAGTGGAGTGTAAACCCACTTAAAGTCAGTATACCAGCATTTTTATTTACAGAAACCCCAAAGCTGCCACTATTTATAATATAAACATATGCCTTACTGTATAATAAACTCAAATTAAATTGAGGGTAAACAAACAACTTCTGAAGCCATTTAGCCTACAGTCCTATCTTGTTTTCTTAGGCCCATCAGGGTGACTATGAAAATGGCAGGTATACTTCATATGCATTCAGTAGCTAGTTTATTAGGTACACCTAGCTTGTCTATAAGAACAGTCCTGCAATAGATATATTCATTAAGGTTATAATGTTCAACTTCTGTTTAAACTATTTTGATTCAACTTAATTTGTCATTTGTGAGCTGTTGAATGGTAGCAGCAATCTGGCTTTACTGTCCTAGCCATTAACCTTTTGTACTAAACTTAAAAAAAAATGTTAACTCCACAGGTAGAATGATCCTATTGTTATTGTAATAAAGATGCATATGATACAACAGATTACATGTTAAGATTGAGAGGTTTGAAGTGTACCATTATTTACTGTTAAATGAATCAAAAAAGTAAAAGTGTTTCTTAATAGGTTTGCTTGCCACAAACTGATCTGTGATTACACTTCACTCACCTTTACATCACTGTCTACACTTGCAAAAGTAGGTGCATAGCTGCTGCCAGAGAGGAAAGCCTAAGACAACAATAGAGGTCTGTTTGTACAAAGCACACAAAAACCTGTGGCTAAGGTGGTGGAAAAAAACTATTCCCAGTTGAAAGAGCAGCAAGCTAAGGCATGGCTTGCTTCAAACAGTGAAGACAATAAGTTGGACAGGGTGCAATGGGGGAAAACAATGGAAGCCATTCAGCTGCAGAAGGTCAAAAGTATGGGTGTGACTGATTAAAGAGGGGTCGGTGTTCTACAAAAGCTAATAACGGCTTGGCTGTTCTCTGCATGAAAGAGAGGAAGTAATAAATAATGTTGGTTCCCTGGATAAGATACACTTCTCTAAACAGTGATGTTCATTCTCTACATCAACCCAACGGTTTTATGTTTTAATGTTTTTGTGGATGTTTTTTTCACCACAGGAATAATCCATTCCACTTCTTTTCCGTTTAAGGAAGTTGATTCAACTAACCTGTTATGGATTCCTTGTGTTACTACACTTTCCTCTTCCAAAAAAAACAAGTGACACTATTTCTTCCTTAGTGCTCCTGTGAGAACAGAGTACTTCAAATAGATTGTCACTTTTTTTTTCACTAAAGTTAATTTATGTAAGTTGATCCCAAAACAATTGTGTTCCAACCTTTGATAGCTCCTGTCCTGCATCACACTGCTTGCAGGGTTTACAGTTCCCAAACCGCTCCTTGTACTCCTGTTCTCTGCATTCTCTGGTCTCCTCCTCGGCCCGCGCAGAAATCTGAGAGGGACAGTCATTTGGTGAAAGTTAGAGATTTCTGTATTTAATCACCACTTTTTATACACACCAGAAAAAGAAGATTGAATCCACAACTATGCATAGTAATCTCTCCTACAATAGTTTAAGGTAATTCACCACAGGGGTGGATTGGACTCTCGGGGGAATTACTGGAATTGTTGGGTCTTTGTAAATTATAGAGTGTGGTTTAGACCTACTCAATCTGTAAAGTATCTTGACATAACTCTTGTTATGATTTTATAGCATAAATAAAATGTAATTGAATTTTTTGAAAACAAATCTGATACAGTTGGGATGAGATTAGAAGAAACTTTAATGAGCCCTGTGGGAAAACGTTGGAGCAGAATCTAAGACTACGTTTACACATGGGCAGCTATTTTCATAAACGGACAATTCAAACTCCCCGGTTTCAAAAATAACATTGTGCACACCTGTCAGTTTTTGGAAAAGTGTTAATTTACACATACACGCCGTCAAGTGCATGCCAAACATGTAGGTGGCAGTCTAACAATAAATTTAAGCCCACGTTAGCCAATCAGAATCCCGAAAATAGCAACAACAGCAACAAAGCACTTCCTCTCTCTTCTCTTCATCACTGCCTTGGCTGCCTAAACCTCTGTTTGTCTCATTTTACATGCAAACGTGCAAACAAAGATTTCAAAAATCTCCACTCTGGCTGGAGTTTTTAGAAAGACTTGTTTTCAGAGGCAAATTCTCCGTTTGCGTGTAAACAAAGGGAAATGTCTTGGCTTGTCAAAATAACCATGTACGTGTAAACAGGGCCTAAGTCACAAGCAACAATACAAGGATCGTCAAAACCAGAGACAAGAACGTAGATAGAAAATGCAATTAGGACAGTGCAGTGGACAAAGGTAAAATGATACTCAGCATTGTCAGAGTGTTACCAGCAAGAACTTTGCAGATCCACAGTGTGAGCAGTTGCCTGTTTAACACTGGCATGCAGTGCAGTTCAAGTTCATTTGTGCCCAAATTTAGAGTTTGTAGCCTATGTAGCTCTATTTTGGAGAGGTTTTCCCCAGACGTTATGGTTTACTTAGTTTTCATTGAGAAACTTTTCTTGAAAGCTTTAAAAAAAATCTATTAAGTTTACATTGAGTTCAGATTTTTATCAGTCAATATGAACTTTGGCACTCAAACCAGAGTAGAATATGGATTCAATTAAATGGAGCAGGTAATGTAAAACTGTATGTGCATTGTATATTTCCTTTTATGTAAGACTTCATTGATAAACTATACACACTATAATAATAGATTTTGGGTAATTATAGGCTAGGTGAGCAAATCAAAAACACTAAATTATCTTGCTTACGTGTTTAAAATACAATATTTGATGAAATGCTTACCAGGGTTGAATATATGACATGCACTGTTAGAAGTGAGAAGGTGTGTTGAAGGATCCAGCAGACCATTTTGATGAGCCACTGGTGGCCTGCAGCTGAAAAACGGACACAACAATAAAAGATTTAGATACGTTATGTTTATTATGTCTCTTCTCTTTAAGAAAAATGTATTCGATTGGGTCAAAATTGCTGAGGTAACGTAGGCTAAATAAAATAAAATAAAATAATGTTAGGATTATACAGGCAAATTCAGGTTTGTTTAAACACATTTAAAACACGTTTCTACAGTAAAGCAGGTAGGCCTACTGGCTGTGAAGCACTGGTTAAAAATTAACAACACGCACGTGCAAACTGTAGTTTATTGATGCTGTTTAATTAAAGTCCCATCAGCCTAGCGACACAGTAAGCCCTCAGACAGCTTCCATTGCTTTACAAGAGGAATACCTACATAGGATGCATAAGATTTCAAAAAGTCTAAAAAACCCATACTATCGTTACCATGTATGCTACCCTACATCCCTAACTAAAAATTATTCAAATATCCATGCGTGTAAAGCGAGTGTTTACCGACTCGCGCTTTTAAAGCGTCATTATCGACAGTTTCTCATACAGTGTGGCTATAATAATAGCATATCGTACTTGTAATATACATTTAAAGACTAGATGTGTGTGCCTTGTATACTGAAATTAACCGAAGGCGTTTACCGTGAATGTCCAAAAGCTAATCAAAAGCTCTTCTTACCTGCTAAAAAATGAGCCTGTTGATCAAAGTATTGGTTGTTAAAAGTTGAAAGCAGACCGGTGAGAGGTGTGGTGGTGTGTTTCCCGCACCGGTCCGCTCACCATGTCAGCGCTGCTGCTCCAACCCAGCACAACACAGAGAAGCAGCAGCAGCAGCTCGAGGACTACAGCGCTCAGATCAAAGGCGGGGAGATGGGGGTGGCTTGGATTGAAGCGCGTGTATCTGATCTGTGATCAGCCTGCCTACATCAAAGAGCCGGTCCCACAGACGCCAAACATGCAGCCTGACTAAGCTCAGTTAAAGCAATATGTGATCAATAACAGCTTTTCCTTTCAGTTGGTAGTCGAGAGACGATGTGGAGACGATGAAATAGGTTGGGTTAACAAATGTCTAATCAGAAGACGAAGACTTTCTCTCTCTCTCTCTCCCTCCCCTGTGTGTGTGGTGGTGGCTGTTTCATAGTCAGCCTTCTGAATTTTGATCACCAGCCATGCGGCTCACTAACAGTGGGGGACCTCTAATGGTCCTTTCACAGTCTCCCTGCCAGGCCCCATTTACAAGTTTAATTCCCTATTTACCTTAAGTGACTGAACATGAACCCAATAGCTATAGGCTACAAACCAACTGTTCTAAAGTATGTGGAGATGCAAACTTTTTTAAACGTGACTCCTCATGACATAATTGTGGTTTGTAGTCTAATATGCCTGTCTGTTTGGATGTTGTCGAGATTAAATTATTTAATTAGCTTTCATCTCTGTGAGTTGCAGATTTCATGACGTCCGTGTGCTGCTCCAGGATTGGCTGAACCCAGCTGACTTGTTGACCTGTTGGGGAAGAGCAGGGTTCAATGTCAAGTTACTGATTTTATCTGCATGGTGGGGGCACACTGTAAAATAGATACGTATAGATTACTTGCACACAAATCATTCCATGTATTGGGACTTCTTTCCCATTTTGGAACACTTCACCTCAAAAAGAGTTTTTAATTTAACAGAACACAGCATTAGAAGCTAATTGAATCCCACTGAGTAAAATAATTACTTTTAAGAACTTTTTGCAAATTTGTCATGGTCAAAGTCTTTTAATTTAAATTGATAAGAAAATGCCACACTTATAGTATTATATCAAATTGACGTACCTAGTCTTTTTATAAACTTTCTATATAAAAAATCCTAACATTGTCTTAGTTCGCCTAAAACATATGTTGATACAACTTTTGTGAAGATAAAAATTTGCAAAGATTTTGGAAACATGAGCTGCAGCTTCAACTGATATGATAGAAGCCATGTTGACACAAAATATACATGATCATATCCCCTTTGGCAAAAATGTGTGCACACACTGGTCTGTGTCTGCACCAAGGCAAAGACACAGAGGACAAAAGTTCAGCACTGCAGCAAAAGTGGCCAATTACTGTACATGTCTGGGCATGTTGTATATCAATTCCAGGAAATCAGTGTCTACTTTGAAAATGTAATTAGATGTTACTTTCTTGCCTAATGTGGAATATTAATATTCCAAATGCTTCATGCGTACTAAAACAAATTGGTTATTATTATTACTTCATAAGTCTGAGTTAAAAGTCTGTCATAATGCTTTCATCAGCTTATTTTTTATGAAATCATAGAACAATAGTTTTCTACTGTAGCAGTCACAATACAACTATTCTACTTTCTCCTGTTAATGTTTATTCTGTACATATTAATTTCCACTGTTTTGAGGCTAAATCTGATCTGCACGTGACATAGCTGTGAGAGCATTGTACTGCACTCAAAGCTTTCCATGCAGCAGGAGACTAAAGCTTGGCTGTTGACTCCATCTACTGGGACATTGGTGTCATGGTTTATTAGTCCATTTACTTCTGCTAAAAGTTTGGATTAGATTAGATTAGATTATACTTTATT
>NC_045735.1:10788055-10826149 GCF_008692095.1 Etheostoma spectabile | reverse complement strand
CCCACAACGGGGAAATTTTGTTGTCACAGCAGCAGCATTTTCTTCAATAACAGCAAAAAAAACAAAAACACACAAACAAGTAAGCACACAAGAAATACAGGCAAACAATAGACAATGATTATAAGGTAGACTGAAAGTAAGCAAAATGGCTTCAAATAAAGGTATTTTAAAGTGCGGTTGCCATGATACAAGAAACAATATTGCAGTTTAAGTGACGTTAAAATTAAATTGAATGTGTCATTAGAGTAATGAAGCAAGAGTCGGTAGCATAACATAAATTAAATTAACCTGTGACCATAAATATTGAAAAGTAAGTACTTGAATAAATAAAATAATATAAATACCGATATTAAAGATAAACAGAAAGTGTGTGATGTAGATGGGAGAAAAACAGGAACAGAAACTACAACATTATCAGGTAGTGCAGGCGTTGTAGAGTCTGACAGCGGCCGGGATGAAGGACCTGCGGTACCTCTCCTTCTTACACCGTGGGTGTATCAGTCTGCTGCTGAAGGAGCTGCTCAGGGACCCCACAGTGTCATGTAGGGGGGGAGAGGTGTTGTCCATGATGGATGTCAGCTTAGCTAACATCCTTCTCTCCCCTACTTTCTCTATGGGGTCCAGAGGACAGTCCAGGACCGAGCTCGCTCTCCTAATCAGTCTATTGAGCCTGCTCCTGTCCCGGTCCGAGCTGCCCCCCCTCCAGGAGACCACAGCATAAAGGATGGCAGAGGCCACCACAGAGTCATAGAAAGTCCCGAGGAGAGTCTTGCACACTCCAAAGGACCTGAGTCTCCTGAGGGTCTCCTTGAGGGTGTTTACTGCAGTCTGCTAGAAAGCATTCTATTGAGCAGTTTTTACATCATGTCCTACCACTTACTCTATTCTATTCTATAGTATTGCACACTTAGTTATGCTCTGTAACAAGTTGAGTTTTATTCTATAAATGTCTATTTATGGCTCACTTGTATTCATAGACTTTACAGTTAATTTTACTGTGAAATTCTATTCCATTCTAAAGCATCGTCATATTTTTGCACACTCCATATATAACGGCGCATGGCAAATAGACTCCTATTCTATTATATTCTACTTAAGTTCATAGACTGAACAGTTTATGACTCTATTCTGTTCTAAGACTAAAAGCACTCCCTATATCAAATTTTGGGTGTCAATTAATCTGCCATGTAGTGCCTGGCAATGAATAAGTAAATACTTTCGGACAGAGCCATAGAGTGCACAGTCTGATTCTATTCTATTGTATTCTACTCATGGACTGTATTATTCTATTCTATTCTATATATGGTCTGTATAGTCTATATAAATAGTGATTCTACACTATTTTAAAGTAGGCTATTAAAATCATATACATGCGCGCATAGTCTACATATTATGTAGACATATTACTATAAATAATGTCGCGTTGCAAGTAGAATTTTCTATTCTATTCCATTCTATTCTATTCAACCGTGACCCTTCCCACATTTGCTGGTGTGGTGTGTCCCATCGGAGCTTTATATCGCAGCTGTCGCTTTAAGAGACCTGTGCGTTATGGTTAAAATCTGCCGTATGAAACTGTCCAGAGGTGTTTACGAGTATTAGATGTTCAATCTTAAAACGTAATTAAACCGAGATGGTGGTTTGAGTCAAATAAGTGTTCCGTTTAGTGGGGTACCGTACTATTATGAGGTCATTTAAAGGAACTCCACTGCGATGCAGAGGACAGGACAGAGCAGAGCTGCTGCACTGAAGCTGCTGCCAGCCTGCTGCTTTCCTAATGTAAGTATCTCTCTCTCTCTCCCTCTCTCTCTCCCTCCCTCTCTCTCTCCCTCTCTCTCTCTCTCCCTCTCTCTCTCTCTCCCTCTCCAATGCGGCATTAGAATGTACGCTATGGGGTGATAGGGCACGAGAAAATGTGCTTAACAATAAGGATATTTTGGTTACAAATCAATAAATATTTTTCTGAATTGGAAATCCATGAGACTTGAGAGAAAATCCCTACTTGGGCGGCTGAAATTGTATAACCCTACTCTGGTAAGTTTGAGGTAAGCTATTTTTGCATATGTCAGTTCTGACTTATTGCACTGTGTTCTGCACAATAGGGTATAGGACTGTTAGTGTTTTTCTGCCAAGATGGTGTTCAGTAGATTGAGTGCGTGTCTTTGGGAAACCCAACATGATGCCATTTAGAGCAGTTTATATTTTAAGGTGCTATGACTTAGAGGTGATGATGTCACGGTTCTACGTAAGCTATAGGCTGGTTTTGTCAAAAAGCATTGCACCACACTAAACGATGTTTTCAAAACATTAGAGCGATATTGAATGATATATGCTTTAGATGTCAATGTCAGAACATCCTCTGGATAGTCAGCAGCATCCAAACCAACCCAAATGGAAATAAATGGATAGTGGAATTTCTTAGCCTAGCCTACTGTCTAATGCAGGGTAGGCTATCCTAAAATGCTTTAATCTGACAGACCCTGGGCTTTAACTAAATATGGCTGATCATCTTTATGGGGCCTTATAGCCTATAGGTCCGTACCTCAGTCACTGATTCTCGTCTACAAAGTTGACGTGCGCATCTTGGACTGTCACTGCAGTGTGCTTGCGTCTCTACAGTCTATGTACTGATCACTTTGGTGTGCTTACTACAAGTCCCAGAATTCAGCATGATAAGCCGCTTAGGCAAAGCAATGCAGTTGCAAACAGTACTGGTGGCAATAGGTTTTAGAAGTCACTACTGTCATAGGCCTACTTAGCCTATAAATTATATTAATATTTCACTCAAGAAATATTTATAGTTGGCGGAGAACAGAACTAAAAGAAGACAGCTAGAGACCCCTCCAAATGAATGCTAATAATGTTTCATGTCTGCTGAATGTGTAGACCACTAGGCAATTTGCATAGCCTACAAGTTAGCATACCAACTGTCAGTAGCCTAATTATACATTCGACTGTGGGACGAATTTTCTGCTTGGAGTTTATCCCTCAAAGTGGTCAAAAAAATATGTATATACAGTTTAAAATGATAGGAATGAACCTGACCCTTTCACCACATGCTCATTGTTTAAACAGATGGTTTCAAGCCCCCCACCCAAGCCTTGAAAGTATCTCACTTATCAATAGTTTTACTTCCGGAACACTGGGCTCGTAGAATAGGAGTGAGAGTTCTTTGATTCTTTTTCTGCAGATCTTTTGAATACAGTCTATGCTACAGACGCGTGACTTTAACTAAATATAGATAAACTCGCACCATGTGTAAGCCTACACTAGTGTACAGTATTATAACATAGTAAGTAGGATTATGCAACAGTTATAACTAACATGAATCGTTGTGAATTAAGATTGATAAATGAGCTTCTACGCATGCGTAAAACAAAATGTTTTGTTTGTATTAGTGTTACAGATGTAGCATATACATATACAATACGAAATGAATCTGTCAAATAAAATATATCTGTAGAAGTTTCCATAATACACATTTGGGGACTCACAGCGAGTTGTAGATGAGACCTGGCTGAGAGTGCCTCGCTGGGGTTTAAGACGACACGGAAGTAACCGGGAGTGAAGTATCTCGCTTCTACAGTTTTGTGCTCTCACACGCAGTGTAATTCATTATTATTAGAACATCGCCTTTGAAGGAGTCAATATGTTGTTGGTGGGAAAATAACCATACCACCTGCTATTGTTGTCGTTATTGTTTTCAGGAACACAGACTGTCGTGACATGTATCAGCTTTTTGAGAGGACCGTGAACGGCGCGCACTGGACATATTCGAGTGAGTGGGGTTTGTTGGGATAACGAGATAACGCTCCCTAAAGAAGCTAAAACAAAATCACCCGGCACCGGCGATACACGGTTAAAAGAAAGCCTCTTAACCACAGTCACATTACCATATTGTAGGCTATGCATGTGTATTCTTGTTTCGTATACATCACCAAACAAGGCTTGGTATATATTTATCACTCAGTTATACAGACTGGGTAAGTGTTTTGAGGAAAATAACGGTATTCTTGTTTTGCGACAGCCGTTTTCCGGGTGGAGTATTCCTCCGCTCAGTGCAGAAGATAGTCCAATGAATGTGAATGTGCTGGGACATATAACAGAAACGTGATGGCCAACTGTCCAGACCCGTGGTGAGTTAAACATAGGCCTATACTGTAAACTATTCCTGGAACTATTACTAGCATGATGAATATTAGCAACTTTTAGGTCCTTCACACTATTCAGGTTGTTCACAACTGACAAAACTATTTTCATATCACAAGTCACTAACGTTACTGGCCAAGTATTGTTTAGTATGGGCAGCTTTTCAAACATCCTGTGCTGACTGCCACACCCACTCCAGCTCCAGTGAATGCACCACTGTGGACTTGGTTGCATGGGTCTAACTTAGTGCCCTGCTGCTGAATAAGCAAGAATATTTTTCTTTTATTGCTGATTAGGAGTTGACAAGCTAACGTCTGCCTTACATAGGCCTAAGTAAAATTCCCATGTTACACCCCTTAAAAAGCAGCGTATGGACCATTTTAGAGTGGGTGGTAGCTGAAGTAATGGTCATTACGTTTACTGCCTACAGCACACAACTCTTGAGTCAATCAATCAACATTTTTAAAGGTTTTACTTCACCCTGCAACATGTCAGTGGAGTAAGGCTGCAGGCTTTATGGGATGGTATACAAGGTAACATTCTCAAAATCCAAATCTAGAGCAGATGTCCAAATGGCACTAATGGACCATTACCGATGGACTGCTGATGTTTTCTATTCTCATGTTTCTTTCTAACCTAAAACTTGATCAATAATGACTGTAAGCAAGACTCTTGTGTCCTCTGGAGTTGAGTTAAAATTTGATCTTTGACCTCCCTTTCTATGCTATTAAACTACAGTGACTATGCAGTATTGTCAATGCATGCCTAACATAGTGCTCCAAACAATGAAAAAAAACAAGGGTTTCATTCAACTGTTCTATTTGATATTGATTTGATCGGAGAGTAGCCTTGTGGTTAAGACACAAACCACATAACTGCAAAATCCCCTCTTGCATGTTATGTCTCCCTGTTTTCTGTTTGTGTCTCTACTGTCACTATTAAATAAGACAAAATTCAAAACAAAAAGTCTTCAGACAGCTTATAATGAGAATGTTTCTTATAATGATTTTACCTACGAGACGGTTACTAATGCCAAAGCTCTACCCACATCCCACATAATTGTATCATAAATTTATCTAAACTACAAACAAAATCTGTGTACCTTATTTTTAGGTTGCCACGGGTGACAGTTCGTCATGAGTACATTGGCCTGAGAGCCTACGAGGTCTCTCCCTTCACATCTGTTGAAGATGTTAAACAGTTGCTCTACGAGGAGACGAACCTGCCCGTCAAAGAGCAACAGCTGACTCACAATGGGAGAGTGGTATGTCTTTTTTTCATATAACAGCAGAGGAAATATAGTAAAACTTACCATAATGTGCAAACAAAGCAGATCCAAATTAATTAGCAAAATGGTTTTTAGTTGATAATTAGGACATATGTCTGTTTATTGTGTTTATACACTGTGTGTGTGAGGCTAAGAAATTAGAGTAGGACTAACTGATGTTTTTTCTCTGATGGTAGATAACTGCCAGCAGCAGAAAACCGATCTGTTGTAATTACCACAGTGCCATAACTGCAGAACAAAATTACGTGTTATGACCAAACCATTAACAGTGCCTTCATTGTTGAGATGCTGTGAACAAAGTTTTCCTCACATGTTTTATTTGATGTTGCTGTGAACAAATTATTGAATCCTTTTTGTTTTATCATTGATCTTATGACTGGTTTGTGCGTGGTGATGGTCATATCTATCTATTTATCTATCCTATGCGGGCTGTTGGATTCCTACAGAGTAATGCAGTGGTCCTGAACACAGTATCAACTCGGATGACTGCAGTCAAATGATCTGACTCATACTGTGGGCAACATGACTAGGCACCTCATTGTCAGTGTATTGAACAAAACGCAATAGTTTGCTTACTGCTTCCTTAGCATAAGAAACAAAATAATTCATTATCAACATTTAAAAATGGTTTATTCTATTTTCATAGATACATTATAAAATCATATGTAAACACATTCTCTACAGTTTCTCATAAATTAAGGTCTTACAATCGCTTGCTATAAAAGTATTTTTTTTTTATCAAACAGATGTATCAGTAGTGTTAATTTGATTAATTGTGGCAGGCAAATGTACTGTGTGGCTTTCGTGTGGGAGTTTGATTGTGTCTTTTAGTGTATGGTCTAACGTAACTGGAGTTTATCCCCTGTCTTGGGGTTCAGCTGATGGAAAGCACCAGGTGGTGGTCAGTGCTCTGCAGCCCCACTGATCTCATATTCAGAAATTAGCTGCAAGCTAGCCACACCTACACACCAATACCACATACACCACAAGGTCAGGCCCTACAATTTAGAGTTTAATTAAACAAGAGGAATACTTAAGATTGTGAGTATTATATAATGTAAACTGTATCCTAGAAAGTTGCCTGTTCTGCCTGATGCAATTAAAATGTGCAGCAGTCTGACGGAGGAGGCACTGTGTCAGCTACTGTACGTACGCCTTTTAGGAGAAACTGAAAGGCAAGTTTAGCTTGTTCTCTGTGACGTTCAAAAGCATTCTTCAATGTAAATGCCTGTCTGTGGGTACTTTGAAATGAAATAAAACATTCAGTCCAGTAGCCAAATGAGGTAAAATACTACCATACATTACACTAGTATACATCTTTGTTTGAGAGAGAAATGTAGAACCAAAGTACTCTGCCTCTAAATAAATGATGAATACACACGACAAAAGATAATTTTAAAAGTTCAATTGTATTGCTGATTCTAAGTCTGTGTATGATCTGTGTGGGTATGTTTCCACCAATATCAGTCAGTCTTTCTCACACGTCTGACATGTTGATACAAGAATAAAGCTTATCTACTTTAGCTTATGAGCTCTTGTTTGCCATATTAAATATTAATATGTCATTAAAGACTTAAAATCCTTCGTCCTGAATTGTACAAATGGCTATTGCACAGTGCAGTGACCATGATGAGGATGAAGATTTGCTTATCCAGAGCTCAGTTTGCCAGCATGTTGATGTGCAAAGACTGCTGAGTGCAGTGGGTCACAGTGTCACCTTGAAAAACCTCGAACGGCAGGAGCAGCAGTATTGGGGCCTGGCAGTATTCTGGCGCCCTACTGCATTGATTCGGAAAGATGCATCAGAAGAAAATTGTTTGTCACACTAATGTGTGCAATAATGCAGCCCAAAACGTTTAACTAGTTCTGCTGTGAGAGGCTGATGATACGTTCATTCTGATGAGAGGACTGCTATCAGTCAGTTAATGGTAAAATGACAGTCAGTTCCAGTTGGCTTTCTAAATGTTTCATAAGTGCATTGACAGAGGTAGTTTGTTAATCTAACACGATGAAAATGTTCTGACACAGTACAGGGCCATTAGTTACATTCTGATGAAGCATTTACTTTGATTAACTGACATTTTAATTTTGTTTAGTTAATGCCACATTTCTTGTTACATACTCTCCATATAACAGACCAGACCATTCAAATTATTTTGTTTTCCTCAATTCAACACATTTTTGTTGTTTGTTAAATTACGTGTTGTCTCCGCATCCTACCTTTTTAGCTGGATGACAAAGTGCAGATTGGGACCTTGGTGCCTGCTGGAAGCCCAGAAGTATCTGTCACACTGGAGGGAAGAGGCCTTAAAGGGGGAGGTAGTATTAAAACCACCACATCTCTGCAAAATAACTCAATCTTACCACAGTGAGGCTTACTCAGCTTGGCTTTTACAGGGAGGTTTGGACAGACTACACCACCACTAGTTGAGTTTCTGAAAGATATTTTGAGGAGGTACCCTGAAGGTGGACAGATTCTGAAAGTAAGTGTCATGCTACTTTTTTTTATTATTATTTCACATTTGTTCATCCTATGGATGTTGGCCTGATGTAATTCCCTAAACAGGTAAAAAAATATATAGTTTTTAATTGCGGTGTTAAAAGGTGATCGAGATTTTGCTATAGTCAATAACATAGATGTCATGGGATTTGGATTGGGAAAACATGTCAAGGTTGCACAAAAACAAAGGGTTTTATTTTGGCTTTATCTGCTGGCATCAGCCATATTATCATACAAAGTGGCAACATTGCCAGGGTAAATGGGTGAGGTCTCACTAGGGACAGCCACTCTAATAATGTGCTCATTTTACTCTAAGGCTGGATAAAAGCATCCACCAAATAAGCTGATGCCATCATGCATATTACATTTCTTAAAACCACAAGAAAGACCATGCATTAATGTATGTATTTGTTTGTGTATATTTTGTAGGAGTTGATTCAAAATGCAGAGGATGCTGGAGCCACAGAAGTTAAGTTTATGTACGATGAGACGGAGTATGGAGTGGAGTCGCTGTGGTCACCTGACATGGCTCAGCATCAAGGTTAGTAGTTACATTTAACACAGCTCTTGTGTTGGCAAGAATCTTTCCTGCTCAAGTATCATTAAGTAGGTGCTCTGTAGCTGATACATTTGTTACCGATTATTTAAAAAATACATTTTACATTGTACCTTTACTGTATGTGTATTTTTAGGTTGTCTAAACTTGTTTATGCTGACCTGGGTTTAACTCATTGTATTGCAGGTACGGCATTATATGTCTACAATGATGCTGTGTTCACTGTGGAAGACTGGAATGGAATTCAAGAAATTGCGAGGAGCAGGAAGAGAGAGGATCCTTTGAAAGTTGGAAGATTTGGGATTGGCTTCAATTCTGTGTACCATATTACAGGTAAGGACTGTCTAAAAACGCTAAATATATTACTTATTAAATGCTTGCAGTACAAGAATGTTCCTGCCAAAATGTCTTCTGTAGAACTCTTTGAATGTTTGCCTAATGCCTAATACATCATTTGCTATGGC
This sequence comes from Etheostoma spectabile, assembly GCF_008692095.1. Lineage (NCBI taxonomy): Eukaryota > Metazoa > Chordata > Actinopteri > Perciformes > Percidae > Etheostoma > Etheostoma spectabile. Next base: position 10,817,192 of record NC_045735.1, on the reverse strand, counting down.
GGTTTGCAAAATTACTATTAAGATGCATTGAAAGGCCCAGATCAGACAGTGTGTTTTAGCAGCATGGGGCGGCTTTTTGTTTAGTTTTAAATTAAAGTGAAGTGTTTTACCCGTGCTTTTGCATTGTTGAGCCCCTCGCATTTTTTTGCAGTAGCGCCCTAAAGGCGAGATAAAAAACGCCCAACGTCATTCAACTTAATAGCAAAATAACGGTTGGTTGACAAGGGGTGATTCAATGGTTGCCTAGCAAGAATAACAGAAAGATGCAACTGGTCTGATTGGGCCGTCTTTAACAAAAAAGGTAGAGCAGTGCACTTTGCATTTTGCAACCTGCAAACACACTCTTTTTGATCACAATGGACATTGTTTGGTCTATAAAATGTGACAAAGTATTAAAAAACTGTCCATCGCAATTTCCAAGAATCTAAGATGTCACCTTCAAATGTCTTGTTTTGTCCAAAAAGTGACATTGATAATCACAGCTCTAAATTAAAGTTATATGTATTGCACAATAGAATTAACAACATATTTAATTTTGAATTTATAATTTTTGTGTTTTTTCTTCTTACTGTTTAGATGCTCCCAGTATATTTAGTGGAGACCAGATTGCCATGCTGGATCCTCATCAGACCCTGTTTGGTGTGCATGAGTCTGGGCAGTGTTGGAACTTGAAAACAGACATTAAGGAGATCACAGAACTGAATGACCAGTTTGCTCCCTACATTGGGATGTTTGGGAGCTCTGAGGAAACCATTAAGGATGGCAGCTTTCCTGGGACATTGTTCCGATTCCCGCTCCGCCTGAAACCCTCCCAGCTCAGTGGCAACATTTACAACAAAGAAAAGGTTTTGGAGCTCTTTGAGTCCTTCAAAGCAGATGCAGACACAGTGCTCCTCTTCCTCAAGAGTGTTCAGAAGATCTCCTTGCATGTGCGTGAGTCTGATGGTACAGAGCGCATGTTGTTTCAGGCTACAGCAACAGAGAATACTGATGATAAGTTAGAAAGACCAAACGCACTAAAGACACTGGGTCAGGCTATAGACAGCTACAGCAACGCTGTTCCAAGTTCTACCATCACTTGCGTCACTTACCAGCTCAACATAGAGACTCAGGATGAAATGGCTAAAGAGACTCAGAGGATGACGTGGTTGGTTTGTAATGGAGTTGGGGGCAGAGGAATGTGTGCTGAGTTGGACTCTCTGGCAGATGATTTGAAGTTCATGCCTACCATTGGCATTGCTCTGCCTCTTACTCTGATCAGTAAAGAAGAAAAAGGTGCCACATCTGGCTTCTCAGGACGAGCTTTTTGCTTCCTTCCTCTCCCCCCCGGGGAGGAGAGTGAGACAGGGCTTCCAGTTCATGTCAGTGGCTTCTTCGGTCTCACTGACAATCGTAGGAGTATCAAGTGGCGAGAAGTGGACCAGTGGAGGGATCCAGCGGCCTTGTGGAATGAGCTGCTTATAATCACTGTCATACCAAGGGCTTACTTCACACTCATCACTGAGCTTATTAAAAGGGTGCAGACAAAAAAGGACCAAGACTTCCCATTGTCCCCTACAGGGACCTATGGGGCCTGGCCAGATCCTAAGCAGGTCAAGTCCCGCTGGAAAGCCATCCTCCAGCCTCTGTTTCATGACTTGCTACAGCATCAGGTCATCTATTCACTCAGTGAAAGCTGGATCAGGGTGGACCAGGCTGTGTTCTCAGAGCTGGACACAGATGAGGACATTTCAAAAACTGTGGTCAACTACCTCCAAAGCTCAGGAACGCAGGTGGCAAAGGTGCCTGCTGCAGTGGACTTTGTTGTGGGTTCCTACATGACTGAGTCCACTGAAGTAAAGACAGTGACTCCATCTTTGTTGCGGCAAGTGATCAGGAAGTACAAACACAAAGGTCCCTCACAGGAGAAGCTGTTGCTGTTGGAGTTTGCGCTTAGTGACGGACATTACAGTGACCTTATAGGACTGGAGCTCCTGCCGCTGCAAGATGAGACATTTACAATGTTTTCATCTTCTGTCAGTGAAAATGATTCCATTTACATTGCATCTGAAGAATACCCCAGGTAGAGATAGAGCAAAATAGTGTATTTTCAATATAACGTTTTTGCAATTCTTGTCTAAATTACCTCATGCTATAGTCTCTCCTTAATGTACATTTACTTTTGACTTCAAAAAAAGATTTCAATAGGTGGAATAAATACAAAACAGTAATTGTCTTTACCTACAATCAACTGGGTAGTTGTTAATGTTTTATTAGTGCATTTAAATACATATACAAAAGCAGACAGAAGTGTGGATTATAGTGCATGGCTTTAGTAAATTTACTGTAATTTGCAAAGATCAGTTTTAAAGGTAAATCATGCTAGATTATTTAAGAGGTTGTGGCTGTGATTAAGCTAGTGGCTTTGCTTCTGCTAAATTAAATGGCAGTGCAAATGTCACTGTCCTTTAATGCGCATACAGTAAATTTGGACCTCAGTGCATCTTATTTTCAGTATTCGGAGGAATGTGTGTCTTTTTAACAATGTATCGCAATGTATTATTTCTGCTCAGCTATTGTTATTTTATCCTATTAGTTTTTTTGGACTTCAGTGACTAGATCAATGACAGCATCAAGCATTGTATATGGAAAGTTTTCAACATTAAAAGTTTTAAAACACATAGAATCTCACCTTTTCTTCTTTTTGCTTTGTCAAGGTCTCTGTATCCAGGACTTGAGGGTCGGTTCATATTGGAGAACATTAGACCTTCTGTAATGGACAGTTTGAAGAAAGCAGCCAAAAGCAGAGGTGATGTAACATATTTAGTTTACATTTAATCTCTTTCACATAAATACATGTTTGTAAAAATAACCATCGTCCCAAAAAAGTGACCGGTAACTAATTAATTTGTAATCTTAACACTTAAATATCCCTGTGATGACTTTTGTTTGAGTTCGGCCATGTTGTAGTAATACTGGGACAGAAAGAGAGAGTAAGCATGTTGATTCAAGGAAGAATTTTTTTTTGTGCTACACATTCCACTCAACCCACAAGATCAGATCACTGCCTTTTTGTTATAATCATGGTTGAGTATGGCAGTAAGCACACACACCAGAAATATGCTGAGTAACAAATTTGTCCTTTAAACCCAAAATGAAATGCAGAGATAATATTTTTTTTTCTTCTTTCATATATTTCATTTTTGGGGCATTTTAGACCTTTAATTCCACAGAATAGATTAAGACATAAAAGGGAGAGAGAAGGGGAATGACAAGTGGCAAAGGGCCGCAGGTAAAAGTCAAACCTGCAGCCGCTGCGTCAAGGAATAAGCCTCTATATATGTGCGCCTGCTATACCAACTGAGCTAACACGGCCCCACAGAGAATATTCTAAATCCAACATTTAACTACAGCAATGTAGACTCCTATTTATTTTTATTTTATAATTTTTACTAAGAAGTGTAGTATTGCTACTCTAGGTTTTTACAGTGTCTACAGAAATCTTTCATTTGCTGCCCACTCTGGCCCCACCCCTTTAATGATGTTTAAGTACCACTTTGGAGTTACTCAAATCCCCTGACATCCCCTTAACCTCCCTCTTTCCACCCATGTCTCACTTTCTTACCCCAACAAATAGTTTTCTAAACTGTGCATTAGGTTGAGACAGGCTGAAACAATTCAGCATTAAATGCTGATGCTGAAAGACATAATTAACGTTATTAATAACACCTGTGTTTTACTGACTATAACCTCAAAATGTTTTTTTTAAATATACATAAGAAAGAAACAGAATAAAATTCATTCCATAACTCTTAAAATGTGTCACTCAAATTGCAGTGCAGCAATTCCTTTGGGGGTGCTCAGGTAGGTATTTCAAAGTGTGTCAAATATTGAACCTTTTTACTGTTAACCAAAACTAATGCATGACTGTAAATGAGCACCATGATGCAGTCAGAAACTAACAGATATGCGAAGTAAAATAAACAATTCGCATGTTTACTTTCTTAAAAAATCCTGCCCTAAACACTCATTATCATTCAGACTTAATTTACACAGGTTTCCTGTAGTCGGTCAGAGTGCACTTTATGACTTGCAGTGTTTTTCTAGGTAGGTGGGTCTTTGAGAAATGTTTCACCTACACTGAAATGATAAGAATGGGTTCAAGATTGACAGGATTTTAGTCTAAATTCAACAAACTGTGTGTATGTGTGTTCATAATATGGGTTTGTGTTTAGATCAGCAATATGTGCTGCAATATTGCTGTGAGTTTTGAATATTAAATATTATATATTAATTATTCATATTTATAGATTATTTGACAAAATTAATTCAAAGGCTAATCTGCTTGTGGCGTGTTGCTTTCTAATTTATCTAGAAACTGATTTAGTGGATTGTAAGGACAATTTTAACAGTTGAACTTTCATCCTCAGATTGCTGCATCGTGCAATATCAACAAACCTAGCTTTGACAGCTTTGATAGTTAGCATTTACTTCTTCAAAAATAACTAAGGCAAATTCTATTTTTTCATTGTTATTTAAACAGGAAGACCCTGCACTCAGCTACAAATGCTGAACCCTGAACGATCAGCTCGACTCATCAAGGAGATCCTTACAACAGCCTGGCCAACTAGAGACTTCATTGTCCAATGGGAACCTGGAAACAGAGAGTTGAAACATCCTACAGTTTCCTGGCTGAAGATGATTTGGAAGCATCTCTATATATATTTTGCTGATGACCTAAGTACCTTTGAAGATATGCCTTTGATCCCACTTATGCCACTTGAGGAAAGCATGGGCACAGTTAAGCTTCTACGCCTCAACACTCCATCCCCCATTATTCTTGTGGATGAGGAAGAGGTGCCGGTTTCTGAACACCTTCTTGACATCATGCAAAAGCTTGGAGGAGTAGTGATAAAAAAGCTGGATTCATGTTTGCAGCACCCTCTGCTTAAGAATTACATCCATCCTTCCTCTCCTGGTATGCTTATGCAAATTATGGATAGATTGCCAACACAACGATTATTCAGCCAAGTCTCTTCTTTCCCAGTCAAACAGAAGATTGTGCTCAGAAACTTTCTTGCAGGACTGTCTGAAATTACAGAGAGGGAAAAGCATACCCTGCTTGAGCTTTCCATCTTTGAGAAAGTGGGAACCTGCTCTGAAGGTACCTTGGCATTCACATCTTTGAGAGGAGCTAGAGCTTTACATCACAGAGCCAAGTATCCACCAGATGTGAAATTATCCATAAATCTTGTGGGTTGCTGTGACGAGGAATCAATCCGCCTCATCAAGATGCTGAATGTAGAACAAGTGAAAACAACAGAATGTTTGAAGATTATTATTCAGGATATTGAGAGGGGTTTTTACACAACAGATGAGATAAACCATGTCATGCTTTGGGCACTTAAACATCTGGCGTTTCTAAAAAATGAAAACTCATCTGTGATTGGATGGCTTTCTGCTCTTACATTTATTCAGTTGCCTTGTGGAAAGTCAGTCAAAGCTTCAGATCTTTTTGATCCTGAGCTGGAGATTCTACAGAATCTGTTCTACATGGAAGAGAAAACCAGGTTTCCCACAAGTATATTCACATCTTCCCCTGATATTCTTCACTCACTCAGACAACTGGGACTAAGAAATGAAGTACAGCTCAGTGAAAAGGATGTACTCAAAGTGGCAAAGAAGATAGAGGAGTTACAAAGCTGCAAGGAGCCTGAGTGGGACTTCATAATTAAAAAGGCAAAAACCCTCCTGCAAATACTTAACAGACAAACCAAGTTGGTGAAATCAGCTGATGCTCAGACATCACTGCTAAAACTGAAATGGGTACCTGTGTGCAAAGAAAGACCTTTAACTTACCCAAAATCCCTTGCTTGGGTTGGAGATACTCTCAATATCTGCTCTTTGTCAGAGATGTGTGACATATCCCATGCAGTGATTGTGGGATCTTCAGTTGCACTAGTTGAACACACATCTGCAGGTATGAAGAAGGCACTGAAACTAACAGTAGAGCCACAGGTGGATCAAGTACTACAGCACTTAAAAGCAGTTAATGACTGGCATAAATCTCAAGCATTTACCACAGAGGATTGGTATCAATTCCAGCAGATCTTGTTTGAGATATATGGTTTCATGCAGGCTCATCTTGAGGATGCTAGAGAAGCAATGAAATCACTGCCCTTTGATTGGGTGTGGACGGGAAAGACATTCTCATCACCTGGCCAGACAGTTCTAAAGCCCCTCCCTGATCTAGACTTGCAGCCTTACCTTTATTCCCTGCCAAAGACAATTAGAAAGTTTCACAAGCTGTTCAAGTTTTGTGGTTCAGTTGAAGAGGTTGTGTCAAGACATGTGTTTGAAGTCATTAGCACCATCCAACAAAAATGTGAGAGAGAGATTACCAAGGACGAAAGCAAACATGATATCCTACTTTTAGTCAACATCCTGAGATGGCTATACAACAATCAGATACCTGTAGATACTAACATGTATGTGCCGATTCTTTTTTACAAGGACCCAAGCAAATTAGGGATGAAGCCCATACATGAATGCACCTACTGTGACATCAAGGTTGACGATTTAAATGACTTACTTGAAGATGCATCAGAGCCCATTATATTAATCCATGATGACATCCCCATGAAAACCGCAGAGTGGCTGAAGGTGCCATGTTTGAGCACAAGGTTGATAAACCCAGAGAACCTTGGCTTTGAACAATCAGGCCAACGAGAACCTCTAACAGTGAGAATAAAGAACATCTTGGAGGAATATCCATCTGTAGCAGACATTTTTAAAGAGCTTCTCCAGAATGCTGATGATGCAAGTGCAACAGAGTGCAGTTTCCTCATTGACATGAGAAAGAACACAGACATTCGAGAGAATCTCCTTGACCCTGGCATGATTGTTTGCCATGGACCCTCCTTGTGGTCTTTCAACAGCTCTGTATTCTCAGACACTGACTTTCTAAACATCACAAGGTTAGGTGGTTCAGTGAAGAGATGTGAAGCAGACAAGGTTGGCAAGTTTGGCTTGGGCTTCAACTCAGTTTATCACATCACTGATATCCCCATCATTATGAGCAGAGAGTTCATGATCATGTTTGATCCAAACATCAATCACATCAGCAAACACATCAGAGACAGGTCTAATCCAGGGATCAAAATCAACTGGAGCAAACAACAAAAAAGGCTGAGAAAATTCCCCAACCAGTTCAAACCTTTCATTAATGTCTTCAATTGCCAGCTTCCTCTAGCTCAGGACTCCCCATACAAGTACAATGGTACACTGTTCAGACTCCCATTCAGAACAGAGCAGGAAGCCTCAGTAAGTGAAATCAGTAGTTTGTACTACAACACCACAGACATATATTCCTTGGTTGATGAGTTCAGCATATGTGGCCATCGGTTCATTTTGTTCACTCAGCATGTTGGAAGTATGGTCTTAAAATACCTGAAATATGAGGAACCAAATCCAGCTGGAGCACAAGATGTCGTCACCATCAACAAAAGTGTGTGGTCATCCAAATCCTCATACGGACCTCTGAGTATCCTAAAATCTGCAGCAAAGGTTATGAAAAAAGTAGCAAGCACCAACAGAGTACCTGCTGATGTTCCCAAGTCTGGCTGCATCATACGCGTTTTGGTGGAGGAGTTTCATAACGTGTTCAAACGCATGGTTGATCTCCATTCACCACTGTTCAGAGGCTCAGAAGAGGATCCTAACCAGTACTTTGAGATGGCTGCTAAAGGTGTTCAAACAAGACGACTCACAGATGAAATGCCCCCAAAGGCAGTCGAGGTCACTAACTGGCTCATGTGCTCATGCATGGATGCAACTGAGGCACTCAAGTTTTCCCTCAGTGATATTGGAAAAAGACTTGGTCTAGTGCCTTGTGGAGGAGTGGCTGTTCTGCTCTCGGAAGAAGAGAATCGCAAATGGACAGTAAAGACAAATACCATACCAATCGGAGAGGTGTTTTGTTACTTACCTCTTAGAATCAAAACAGGCCTACCGGTCCACATTAACGGCTGCTTTGCTGTTACTTCCAACCGCAAAGAGATCTGGAAGACTGACACCAAAGGACAGTGGAATTCTGTGTTCATGAGACATGTCATTGTCCAGGCCTATTTAGCAGCACTCACAATGCTACGTTCAATGGCTGAAAGTGGAGAACTGCTTGACTACAGCTATTATGCAGCATGGCCAGATCCAAGTCAGGTGCATGATGACTTCACACTGGTCAGCCAGGGTGTCTACCAAGAAATAGCTAAAGGAGGTGAGAGTGAGCATGCAAAAGTTTTCTCAGACGGAAAAACCTGGGTGTCAATCAGTTACGTCAGATTTCTTGATGATGCCTTACTCTGCAGGCCAGACATTGGTCCTGCTGCTTTTAAAATATTTTTGAAATACCTCAAGAAGAGTGGCTCCCAAAACCTTTGTGCTGTTGAGCTGCCTGACTGGGTAAAAGAGGGATTTGATGATGCTGGATGTAAAGGAAAGTTGATGGAAAACACCCTAACAGAGAAGCAGTTCTTTTCAGATGTTTTTTTCCCTCACATCCAGGAGATCGACCAAGAGCTTCGAGATCCCCTGATGCATTACGTCTTGAATGAGAAACTTGAAGATTTTGCATCAATTCTCAGTATTACTCCTTGTATCCCATGCTCAGGCCCTACCAAGGAACTGGTTTTACCTTCCAGACTTATTCACCCAGAGGGAAGAGTTGCTAAACTCTACAACACTGATGATGGAAGATTTCCTGAAGGGACTTCAAAAGACTACCTAAACCCTGTGTGTTTAGTTAAGCTAGTGCAGTTAGGCATGGTCAAAGATGATCTTTCTTGGGAGGACCTGATTGAACGGGCTCAATCTGTTATTGATCTTAATGAAAATGATCATACAGCTGCATGCTTTCGTAGTAGTATACTACTCAGTCTCATCGATGAGAAACTGAAGTTGAGTGATTCAGGAGCAGCTGAGCTCTTAGAAAAGCTACATGACACCAAGTTCCTTCCATTCCTGACAAGACCTGCAGGTTTCTCACTACCATGGCATGGGAACAACTTTTCTCCAACAACAATGTTCTCTCCTAGAGAACTCTTCACAACTGAACATCAGGAAACCGTGTGTCTGATGAAGCCGATCTTGAATGAGAATTCTCCATCTTTCAAAGGTTGTGGTGCAATGTCATTGGCTGTAAAAGACTGTCTTGGTCTGATAAGGAAGCCCTCAGTTGGACTGGTCATCAGTCAACTCAAGAAACTGTCTCAATCATTTGATGGTGTCACACTGTACCAGGAAAACATAACAAATGCCTGTTACAAGTTTATTCATGAGGAAATGCTGCAGGATGAGAATGCAAAAGGACAAATAACGGAAGAACTGAAAGAGTTCAATTCCATCTTGGTGGAGAACACATATGTCAATCCCTCCAAAGTTGCATTCCACCTGAATTTTGACGCAGCTCCACATCTTTATCAGCTCCCTAACAAATACAGAAACAGCTGTCGTGAGCTCTTTGAAAATGTCGGGGTACAGCCCAGCTTCACAGTCGAGGATTTTGCCACAGTTCTTGAAACTGTGAAACAAGAATGTGGGCGAAGGGTACTCAGCGAGGAGAACTTCCAGTTGAGTCGCAGAATCATTAGTGAGGGAATATGGAACTTGATACGAGACAAGAACCCAGAACACTGCCAAGCGAATTATGGTGGGATTCTGTTACCCGACTCCAATCTGACATTGCAGCAATCAAAATCACTGTGCTACAATGACTGCCCTTGGATAAAAGTCAGAGACTCTTCTGTGAAATACTGTCACGGGGATATTCCAAGAGAGGTCGCTGTAAAGTTAGGAGCAGTCCCAAAACGTCACAAAGCCTTGGAGAGGTATGCCTCGAATGTCTGCTTCACTACACTTGGGAGTGAGTTTGGACAGAAAGAAAAACTCACAAGCAGAATTAAAAGCATTCTCAATGCTTATCCATCAGAAAAAGAAATGTTAAAAGAGCTGCTTCAAAATGCAGATGATGCCAAAGCAACTGAAATTTACTTTGTTTTTGATCCAAGGACACACCCCACAGACAGAATATTTGATGACAAATGGATCCCAATGCAAGGCCCTGCCCTCTGTGTATATAACAACCAGCCTTTCACAGAGGATGATGTCAGAGGTATACAGAACCTCGGAAGAGGAACAAAAGAGGCCAATCCAGGCAAAACTGGTCAATATGGCATAGGATTCAACTCTGTCTATCACATCACTGACTGTCCGTCCTTCATCTCAAACAATGACATTCTGTGCATCTTTGATCCACATGCACAGTATGCACCTGGGGCGACATCCATGAGTCCTGGAAGAATGTTTAGGGACTTGGACTCTGACTTCAGATCTCAGTTTTCAGATGTTCTAAGTCTTTACTTGGGAGTCCAATTTAAGTTAGAACGCAGTACAATGTTCAGATTCCCTATTCGCTCTAAGGAGATGGCAAAGACATCAGAGATCAGTTCTGTCCCTGCATCTGACAGAATGGTGCAAAACCTTCTGGATAAGTTAAAAACTGACGGTGCAGAGCTTCTGATGTTCCTCAACCACATGGAGAAAATATCAGTCTGTGAAATTGATAAAGCATCTGGAGAATTGAAAATCCTCTATTCTGTAACAGCCAAAATAACAGATGGTGATCGACTAAAACGCAAACAGTTTCATGCCTCTGTCATTGATAGTGTGACAAAAAAGAAGCAGCTCACTGCTATCCCAGTCCAACAGATAACCTACACAATGGACATAGAAGACAATGATGGAAATTTGACCACATGGATGATCTGCAACCGATCTGGCTTCCCTAACATTGAAAATGTCTCAAAAAGTGTCATCTCAGCTCACAAAAATGAAGACATAACTCTATTCCCACGTGGAGGGGTAGCAGCATGTGTAAGCCACAACTACAAAAAACCCCACAGAGCCTTCTGCTTTCTGCCCCTTTCACTGGAGACTGGTTTACCTTTTCATGTCAATGGGCATTTTGCCCTAGACTCTGCTAGAAGAAACCTATGGAGAGATGACAATGGAGTAGGGGTAAGGAGTGACTGGAATAACAATTTGATGACATCACTGATAGCCCCTGCTTGTGTGGAACTGCTGATTCAGCTTAAGCGTCGATACTTTCCAGGTCCTGATCCCACCATGACTGTACTACAAGGAACACCACTACATGTTGTTAAAGATACATTGCGGAAATATCTGTTCTTCTTCCCAGTCAACCGACTTGATATACAGCCAGATTGGTACTGCCTGGTTAAAGCAGTGTACCACTGTATTCATGCTGACATGAAGCGCCTGCTACCTGTAGTCAGAGCAGCGCACATGGACAACTCTGACATGCACTCCGTCATTTATATTTCATGGGTGAATACATCCACTGCAAACAAAGGCAGAGCCTTTTTTGATAATCTGCTTCAAGATGAACTTCAGCACTTAAAAAACACAGAGTACAACATCACCTCAAGGAAGTCTGTGGCTGAAAATGTCTACAGGCTAAAAACCTTGCTTCTGGATATTGGTTTTAACCTGGTTCACAGCTGCGATGAGACAGCAAATCTCTACTTCTGTTTGAAAGATGCAGGGATAACAGTCAGTTATGTGACACCAGAGGATGTCCGCAACTTTCTTCACACTTTCTCATCACCAGACACATCTTGCCATGTTGGAAAACTCCCCTGTCGTCTCCAACAATCAACCTACAAGCTAGTTCATAACTTGAAGCTTCTAGTTGACTACTGCTTCAAAGAAATAGAAGTAGATGAAGTCACAATTGAGGGTTTGCCTCTATTGATAACAATGGACACTATGCTTCAGGTGTTTGATTCAAAGAGACCAAAGTTCCTGACAACACATCATGAGCTAATCTCATCAAGGAAAGACATGTTTATGAATACACTGTACATCAAGTATAGCAATATTCTTTTGAAGACAGGAGCTGCAAAGATGTTTGACATTAGCTGTTTTGGTGACCTACTTGGGTCCGTTCTTCCAAGAGAGTATCGAACAAGGATCCCTGTTAGGTGGAGAGACACCTTTGCAAGTGAATCTTGGCTGAAGAATGTGTGGAACTTCATCAGTGAGAATATGGCTGTTAAGGAGGATCAGGTGGACATCAAACCCTGTTTCGACACAGTGCTTGACATTCTGAAAGACTGGGCTTTGCTACCTGGAATCAAATTCATGGCAAGAGAAAAAATAGTTGTCCCTGAGCATGATGTGCTTTTACCTCTGAGTTTGATGAACATAGCCATATTTCCACATGGCCAAAACGACAAAGTCTTTCACACCCTAATGAAAGCAGGGTGCATTCAGCTTGCAGTGAACAAAATCTGTGTCAAAGAGAATCCCATCATGCCTTTTCTGGCACAACACACAGCCAACATTGAAAATCCATCAAGTGTTCTGAAGGCTGTAGAGTACATGATCCAGACATCTGCATTCAAAGCAGCAAACTTGACGGACCATGACTTTGAGGCTCTTCTGTTGTATTTCAACTGCAACCTAGCTAACCTCACAAAACAGGATGCACAGAGCCTAAAACTCCTCCCATGTTTTAAATCAGTTAGTGGGAGATACATCAGCATTGCAAACTATGAGACAAACTATGTCCTTGGAAAAAGCGTTCCCACTGCAGACATAGACAAATGGGCTCACACAGCCTCCTTTGCTTTCCTTGCTGACAATCCACAGCTGAAAGAACTGTACACCTTCCTTGGCTGCATGCCAATTGATGACTTAGAAATCTACCTTCAACATCTCCTGCCAAAGTTCGAAGGTTTTTCCTATGATGCCAAAGTTGTACACATTGTCTACTTAAAGGAGAGACTTTTGTCAATAGAAGAATCGTGCAAGATCAAGGATCAGCTCTATGAGAAATTGGAGGGACTGTTGTTCATCTGTGACTACTCAAACAGACTCAGGCCAACCAAGTTTTTCTACGATGAGACAGTAAAGGTGTTTGAAGTTATGCTACCTGCAAAATCATTCATACCAAGTGAATTTTTTAAGAAAGTTGAACAGGTGTCAAAACCCAAGAACGGGACATTGTTGCTCACCTCATGGATAACCTTTCTGAGAAATATTGGTCTCAAGCACGATGTGTCACTGCAGCAAGTTCTACAGTTTACAAAAGAGGTCAGCATCAAAGCCCAAACAGAGAGCTGGACCAAAGAAAAAGTGCAAAACATTGTCAATGTTCTTTTGAACCACATTTTCAAAGAGAGGACGGACTTGTTCCAGGGTACTTTTCTCAAAGAGCTCTCAATGATACCATTCCTGTGTCCTGAGAGAGCCCCTGAAGAACTCATCAAGCTTCATTCACAGTACCAAGAGATGAGTGGCACACTTCCTCTAATTCGCTTCAGCGGGTCTCAAGTAAATCCAAAATTTAAGCAAACAGATATCATTCACTTGCTTTGGACATCTTGCCCAATTCTACCTGAGAAGGCTACACCATCAACCATAAAGGACCAGGAGGGGAACCCTCTCACTGGACAGGAACAACTTGACCAAGTGCTGAACATGTTAGGTGTCAACTTGGACCCACCGTTGGAGAAAGTCATAAGCAACTGTAAGAACATCTGCAACATATCCAATCTGGATGATGAAATGGTTAAAACAAGGAACAAAGTTTTAAGGTCCACCTACGAGTTTCTCAATGCAGATAAAAGAGATTTCCGTTACCAGCTCCGTGGGGTGGCTTTTGTCATGGTTGAAGATGGCTGGAAATTGTTGAAACCTGAAGAGGTTGTCATTAATTTGGACAATGAATCTGATTTCAAGCCCTACCTTTACAAATTGCCTCTAGAACTTGGTACCTTTCATCAGCTGTTTAAACTTCTTGGTACGGAAGATGTTGTGTCAACCAAACAGTATGTTGAAGTGCTGTGGCGAATTTTCAGAAGTTCAGAGGGCAAGCAGCTTGACCCAAATGAAATGAGAACTGTGAAAAGGGTTGTTTCAGGATTGTTCAAGTCCCTCCATAATGATCCAGTGGAAATTCGCAAAGATCTTGAGAGTCTCAAAGATTTGATATTTTATATGCCTAGTCATGACGGTAGATTAGCTAAATCCAGTAGCTTGGTCTTTGATGATGCCCCACACTACAAGAGCAGAATTCAGGGTAATGTTGGAGTTCAGATGATTGTGGACATGAGCCAGTGCTATCTGGGCAAAGACCATGCCTTTCACACAAAGCTGATCATGCTACTTCCACAGAAACTAAGGCCTAGACTGTTGAGTGGCATTCTTGAGGAGCAACTTGATGAGGATTCTCCAAGAATGTGCCAGTTTGGAGCTCTTTGTTCACTTCAAGGTCGCCTACAGCTGTTGCTGTCATCAGAGCAGTTCATCACAGGACTGATTAGAATAATGAAACATGAGAATGACAATGCATACCTTGTGAATGAAGAAAAAGCCATACGTCTCTGCAAAGCACTTTGTGAAGGATTGAAGGTTTCTTGTTTTGAGAAACTCCAGACAACATTAAGAGTGAAAGGATGTAGCCCCATCCCACACAGTCGCAGCGAAACACTTGCTTTCCTCAAGAGATATGGAACAGCTGTGATTCACCTCTACATCCAGCATTCAGACAGCAAAGACATTAATTTTCTCTTAGCACTGGCAATGACATTGAAGTCTGCTACAGACAATTTGATTTCTGACACATCCTATTTGATTGCTATGCTGGGCTGTAATGACATCTACAGAATCACAGAAAAGCTAGACAACCTTGGGGTTAAGTATGACTCAACAGAACCTTCAAAACTTGAGCTACCACTCCCTGGAACACCCATACCAGCTGAGATACATCACACTCTCCTGATGGATCCCATGAATGTATTTTATCCAGGAGAGTATGTGGGTTACCTTGTAGACTCTGAGGGTGGAGACATATATGGATCCTACCAGCCTACATATACATATGCCATCATTGTGCAAGAAGTAGAAAGACAAGAGGAGGAAAACACAAGTTTCCTTGGAAAATGCTTCCAGATTGACATTGGTTACAGTGAGTACAAAGTTGTCAGTTCCCTTGACTTGTACAAATTCTCAAGACAAGATGAAAGTGCCCATGCCCGAGACACCAGTGCCCAATCAACTCCTACAAGCCCAAACAGTCGTTCCTCTGGTCCGCAAATGATCCCTCTTGTTTTTCCTGGTAAGGAAAACCTCAGACCCCCCTCTCAAAAACAGTCTCCAAAAAAGATCAAGCTTCATGCATTGCCTGAGATTCTGAAAGAAGTGACCTTAGTAGTTGAACAAGCTTGGAAGCTTCCAGAGACAGAGCGAAAGAAGATAGTCCGCAGATTGTATCTCAAGTGGCATCCAGATAAAAATGCTGAGAATCTGGACATTGCCACTGAAGTCTTCAAGCACTTACAGAACGAGATTAACAGGATGGAGAAACAGACTTTGGCTGATCAGCAAAATACGGACAGAGCTTCCAGGAGATCCTACTCCACATCATCATCTCGCTTCCAGTCAGAGAAGTTCTCATATCAAAGGTTTTATTCATCATGGAATCAAGAAGCAACAAGTCACAAGTCAGAAAGGCAACAGTTCAGGGAACATAATACAAGCTATGCAGGTTCATCACATTCTCACCGTTTCTTTGTGCCCCCTACATTTAAGACAGTTGGAAACCCAGTGGAAGCCCGCAGATGGCTGAGGCAAGCAAGAGCAAACTATTCTGCTGCTCGGAATGATCTCCATAAAAATGCCAATGAATGGGTTTGTTTTAAATGCTACCTAGCCACAAAGCTTGCACTGATAGCTGCAGACTATGCAGTAAGAGGAAAGTCGGATAAAGATGTGAAACCAACTGCTCTAGCTCAAAAAGTTGAAGAGTATAACTCCCAGTTAACAGGCCTCTCAAATGATGTTCAGATCCTGGAAGGATATGGTGTGGACAGCCTGAGAACTCGCTATCCTGATCTCCTGCCATTTCCACAGATTCCCAACGACAGATTCACATCTGAGGTGGCAATGAGAGTGATGGAATGTACCGCACGGATTATCATAAAGCTTGAAACCTTTGTGCAGCAAAAAATATAATACTGTTGTTGAAGATAAAATTACAGTATGCATATATCCTCTGTGGAATAGTGGACGCCCATGGCTTTGTGCAATACAGATCATGTGTATCACTTTGAAAAAAATGTCCAGCTGATAGTTTATGGTTCTGTGATGGTGGTTCTGTGGCCCATGCACAGTAAATAAATGTATGGCTCCGATAACCGTTAAGGCTGTCTCAACACACATTTGCTGTAATATGTGAAAAAAATCTGCATATGCTGTACATACAAATGCCTAAGCAATACGTTTTGTTTATCAAAGACCCCACAACGATTTTGCTCTGAGTTAGATTAAAAATATGCAGCTTTTTTACTTTATCTTTTATAAAAAAAAAATCAATATATATTTTCTTGCTACAGAAACCAGTTGAGTGTACTTAAAGGACGCATTTATGAAGAAATAAACTCTAAATGTCAAATATGGCATATACTGTCATGCAACGTGTCCCATTTGCAAGATCTCAGCAAGTAAAGAAAATTACAATCATGTTTGTAAATTTTCTTTTTTGTATTTTTATGGTTGATTTCATATCATTTCTGTAAAAGTTGTACATTTTCTGTAACATAGCCAGTCACTCGTTTATCCTCCTCCTGATGTACTCACACTTGCACTGGTAGAGTGCTTGTCACCCCCAGCAACTTGGGAGAATCCCACTGTGAATGTAAACCTCTTCGTTTTTTTTCCATTGGGGATAGGTTTTGTTATAGCTATGGTAAATGTGTGTTGTGCTCTATACAGTAACAATTGGTGACTGTTTTACATTACCTGTTCATATGAACCATGTGTACTCTGGGGCCCTACAGCACATTCTTCTTTGATAACTTGTTTTAGTTTTAGGTTTTGGGTAGGGCAGGTATGACTGCAGCTCAGCTTTTGCTTACAAGTTGCCCAAAAGTTGTTTCTTTTTACAGTGACGACCTGTTTGAGAATACTCTGTAGGACAGTGTGATAAAATAAAGCCAGATATACACTATTATTTGGGCACATCTTTTAACAGGTTAACTTTTGCAAGCATAAAAACAATGTTCATACATTTTTGGTAATTTTACCTTTCATGGTTTAAGAAACCTAGAGCAGCACCAAACTGTGGTGCTCATGTGTTTTACGGTATTATTGCCATTATTTTACCTTTGATTCCAAGACTTATACACACAGACCACATATTGTAAATGTAATTTCTAATTATAATTGTGTACCATACAGGTTGATGTACACTGTTCCAGGAAGGCCTAATAAATCCCCCTTAACTCCATTGTGTCAAGTTTGCTTACGTTTATAAAAGATGGAATTTTGAAAACAAATGTAATTGTCATGTTGTATTGCATTCTTTAAACATTTAACTTAATGTTGCCTCTGGTTTGCAAGCAAAATAATTCAGTTGTCTCTTGAAGTGGAGGAATAGGAATTCAGTTCAAACGTACTCTTGGTTGTTGGTATTGACATGGAAATGTCACAGGCGGAAGGAGTAGCTTGGTTTATTTTAGAAATCTACACGTTAAGAAAATCTGATTTTCTGATGACATTTGTCAATCAATCTTGAGCAAACAGTGGATTTGCATTTTCTTTTTTTATTCTAAACCAGATCTAATTTTTAAACCCAGGCCACAAAACAAATACACATTGGAACCTATTGAGTATGATGAGAGTTTGCCCTCTTGGCTTGCCGGTGTAAGTGTGTGGGGTTTGGGCTGATGATTAGACCGATTGTATTGTGAATCTTGGTGGTACTGAAGAGCTTTTCCACTAGAGTGCATCAGAGAGCCAATAAACGGTTAGGGAAAGATTAAAAAACTATCCATCATGACATCATGATAATAGCTTTAGTGCACAGCAGAACACAGCAGTTTTAAAAAATATTAGTAGACTGCCAGTCCCTTGGTGACTTTATCTTCATAAGATTTGATTAGAAAATATGACACCAGTCTTATCATAGAAGAATAGCACAAAGTTTATTCAACATACCAAAAATAATAAATACACATTACACTCTTTATCAAAATATGCCAGAACATATGTGATAAATTGCAATCCACTTATCAATACTGATAACGGCATGAGATATAACTTATGCTCAAAGCAGTATTTCTGAAAAATTGATGCTAAACTTAATGTAACCGTGAGTACAAAATATTGCCCTTTTTGACGTAGAGAACTGACAATCTTAATCTTACAACAGACGCAAATGTTATTTATAACCTGTCATGCATATTGTGTAAAAATTATAAAATCAAGGCATATTTGGCCAAAAAGGCAAAAGTTCACACTAAGAATCATAAACTACCCACAATGACCGTACTTTTATTAGAAATGTTTTTGCTTCCATGTTGCCGTGGTCAAAGAATGCACCGTTAGTCAAAGACCCTTCCCTGTAATTGGGATTACTTAAAAACACAGACCAGTTTACTTGCCTAAAAACTAAAAAAAATAAAAACGGTCTTGTAGCTAATGTATAATTGAATGCTTATGCAGGGCTTAAAAACACAGGCCAAACATACATAATATTATAATTAAATGAAAACACAATTACACACACGTGATACCACACACAAAACACTTTATGGTACCATAAGCACATGGTATTTTAATCTCAACTCTAAAAAAAGAAGTTGGAGCAAAACAAGAAACAAGTCTGTTGTCTTGCGCTATTTGAATTTAAGTTAACAAAAAAGGATATGAAATCCATCTGTGAATCTCTGAAGTGACTGACAAAATATTTGCTCAAAAAAATAATATGCTAAAACATTAAAAAAAAAAAAACTACATACCAAGGGCTTGGAGCCAAAAGGGCATACTTAAACCAAAATAAATATTTTTAAAGACATTCTGTCCTCATGAGAGATTTATTTAAGATTATTCTATGCCCTTGATATGTGTCAATTTAATTATTGCACCACAAGATAATATTGCATAGAATGTAAGCTGTTACCAGCTTCTCATTGCCCAGCCATGATACTGTTTGTGTAAAAAAAATCCTCCACAAAGCTCTGATGCAGATACATTTGGAATTGAGTGCCAATTAGTTTCAGCTGAATGGTTAGAAGGTCACAATGCAACTAAAAGGATGCATTTCATGACATATCCAACATGTACACCAGCAGGCATTTAAATCTGTACAGGCCTCAATGTGTCAGTGGGATCTTCTTATCTGAGATCATAGACCCACTGTGGTGTAAAGATAAAACTCAGACCAGATGTAAACAGTTGTGCTTGTTGCCTCCCAGAAGATGCATTGACTGACAGATGGAAAATCGATTACCTTGCCAGTCTTACTAGCACTCCTGGTTCTCGCTGCAAGTGGAGGTAACCCCAGCCTTGGACAGGAAGAGCTTGCCGCTGGGACAGACGCAGACCTCGTAGAGACCCTGAGTATTTCCAGAAACCCCTCCTTCACTCAGGGGCAGACTCGGCATGCGCACCGTCTCCGCATCCAGCACCAGCTGTACAGCAGACAGTGGAGAGCAAGGACAATACAAGGAAAGACCACAGAGTTGCACTGCATCAACAAGGAAATATCACTTTGCTGCATTCTTTCCACTTAAGGTGGGTGTGTATAATAACACACATAATGAAACAGCATGCTGGGAGATAGAAGAGTGTCCAGTGAGTGCCTAACCAGAGCACTGATTCATAAGGAACATGTCATGGAAAGAATGTGATACAAAGTCCACATTCCTGAGGCACAAACAAATACTAAAAACACAGAATGTGAGCACTCAAATAAATGATCCATGTTCAGTGCAGATAAATACCCAGTTTTCTTCCGTTACACCCTGCAACTATATTTTCATACATGAGCTGTTTTACTGAGAATGCTTCCAAAAAATGTCAAATTAGTGTCTGTGATACAAATGCTTTAGTCAGCCAGTTAGCTGCACCACAACAATTCCCCAGCCCTGATTCAGCCACAATCAATCATCAAAACTCACTCTAAACAATAACATGGAAAATGCTAACCACTACACCACAACAGACCTACAGAGCCCGAACAACTGTTTTGTAAGTTTAAAAGGCAATGAACTCATTACAGCTTACAGACGAGGGTTTTTTGGCTTCAAAAAAAAAAGCTCCTTGTGTTCACAAATACAGATTAACTCTGCTGAAAGGCAAAACATACAGTATAGTACAGTAAGACTATTAAAAGGTCTCACCGTCAGTGCATTACCTTCCCAAGCACAAACTATGGATATATGTTGCCTTTTTGCAGCAAAGTAACATAGAAATGTAGAACTAAAGTAGAATGGGTCTAATGAACTCTCGCAGGGTGATACGTAAGAACAATATCCATCCAGTAAATGGAAAAAGCAGAGCTACTGTTGAACTGCACTTGAGTGAGGTTCACTTTAATTAAATTCACCCGGGTTTGACAGAGATTTCGGAAGCATGAATACTGTTTTTTTCCCCCTTGGTCATCAAAAGAAAAAAAAAACGGCCTGAAGGTAGTGTGTAGAAGACTTTAGGAAGTGAATAATGTTTTTCTTACCAGGCCTATACTAGACTGCAGAATAACATCCATGTTGGAAGCAGCTTCAATGTTGCCCGCCAGCGCTTTGAGATGAACTCCTCTTGGTGCGTCCATAGTAAGAGAACGAGTAGGAGACTCCAGCCTAGTGCAAAACAGCTTGGTATTATAAATACAGCTTCCATCCATATTGTTTATTCACTTTATATAAAAAAATCAAATCAAATTAATAGCCTACTATAAGTAGAGTAGTAGCAAGAAGAAATCTTGAAAAATCACATCTTTACTTTTTTTTTTTTTTTTTTTAAACATAGTATGTACAATACCTTAGTAATGACATGTTGAAGGTGAAACTTCAGGCTAAAGTGTGCCATTAAACCTTAAGATTTTGTATTTCTCCAGTGAATGTCATGCAAATTGTTTACTGCAAGGACTCAAATCAACCGACGTTTCTGAATATCTCCCTTATACTTCCTCATGACTTATAGTCTTCACGCATTATCCATTAATAAGACCCATACAAGGAGGATGGAATCCTCACCTCAGGTCTTTCAAAAGTTCAGATTTCAGCAGCGGCACCTCTACTGAATGCTGGAAGAGTGCTCCTTCAGGACCTGATGGAGAAAGAGACACATACTGTAGTTTAACAGAGGTTGGATCAAGGTGCGTTACAGAACCTGCAGCAGGCTGAGGGTCTGATGTACACACGTGTTGACTGATTGTAGAATAAAGCCATACTAATCAGTGCCCCACTTCCATGTCATGGACTCAATCATTCTCACCTGACTTCATAATTAATTGTAGTTTGTATTGTAGTTAATTGTAGTCTTTATGAAATACCAGTATCCTTATAACCGGATTTAGATCAATTTCTAAAGTATTTGTCAAATTAATGTTTCTGTTAAAGGGTACTCTAGAATTTAAGCAGTGGTAGGCCTACCCCTCACCCCCTCGGTTTAAAGTACTTATGTGTATTGTTTGTTATCTAATCGTTAAGTTTGTTGATGTTCTATGCTGAATTAACTGTATTGTAATTTGTGTCTCTGTTTATCATTTTTTAGAAAAAAAAACAAACATAACTATCAAGCCTGAATGTGTGCATAGTAAATAAATGGCTTGGCCCATCACATAGTGTGGTTAGTGACCCACCGCAACACAATCAATACACACTGGACAGTAAGGGGAAGAAAAGATAATGGGGGGGTGCTCTCAGCCTGATCACAGACTAATACTTCACCCTTCAACCCCTGTGTTGTGTAATATGACATTGTGTGGTACCTAGGTGTGATATTTGTATTGTTGGCTCAAAATTGCATATGAAAAATTACTTGATTAGAATCTTAACGTAATGGATCTCACCTACATGCCATTAATCCATGCTCAGGTGTAGATAACTGAGCTACTGACATTTCATTTATGTTTTAGAGATTTCCATGGACTCAACTGTATGACATGACTGATGAAAATGAATGCATCTGTCTTGTGCTTGGTCTGTTGTCAATATTACCCCCCCCCTCCCCCTCCCAAAAAAAAAACAAAACATTTTCACCAAGAGGTGTGGAATATTTCCCAGGAAACAGCAGGTGGCAGGTGGCAGCCATTGATATACCTGTGACTCGTAGTTTGTCTGGTCCAATTACCGCCTGGTCGCCATCAGCAGTGAACAGCATGTTGTCATTGTGGGAGTTAATGAGCAGATTTTGAGAATGTCCCTGAGCCTCTTTTGGGCCTGCAATGACAAAAACATCATCAAGAACACCTGAAGGGGTTTGGCAATATTACATGGAAATAAAACTCATCAAAATCAAATCTTTCGCCTCCTGCTATACTTATAAAAATCTGCAGTGCTTAGAGAATATAATGAGGCACATTCATGCTCAATCGCCTCACAGGCAGTGGCACAAAAGTGAGTAAACAACCACCTTCTGAAAAGAAATGTGTAGATTAAAAATGTGTAAACACAATACTGTTCAAACTGACAGGTAACCTATCTGAGGTTATTTTTTATAATACCCTTCACTTCTTCAATGTTAACAGCCCTGTAAGAGGCAAATCTAAAGCAGGTAGATCTGTCAGATTGAACACTCTTCAGCACCTACAACTGTGAACCAGCATGTAATCTTCTCTAACAAGCATTTCCCTTTTATTCACAGAGAGCCAAGAAAATGCAGGCTGTGTTTTTTACAGCTTAATGATCAAGGACACATAACGGCACTGTGGAACACTGCTATTAGTTGGGTCATTTGTTGGCCTTTTAATTATGACAAAACACCCCAACACAGTCGTCTGTGAGCCATAAAAGACGCACAAATATGATCCTCCACAGGCCTTTGGGCCCTTTGTGTAATATAGAACGACCCAGAAGCGATGGTAGAGAGAGAGGAATGTTGCATTTAATGTATTTTAAATGGAAATCGAAGAGATTATGAAAAGGAAAGACAGCTTCTTGTCACTGTTAATGTTGGATGAGAAATGGCTGCATGAATGACTTTACTATTGCCCTCATACATCAATGGGATACTTGTTATGCACGAGTGCTCAATGTGTCTCTGTGTGTACATGCGTCCTCTTTTATGATCTTACCCACAGATATCCTCCCTGTGACATCTCCATTTTCATCACGGGCATTAAGGGAAACATTTTCCGATGACTGCACTAGAAGTGATGAGTCCTGGGGAAAAAAAGAAGCCCTTTCACCATACCAATATACATGTACAATATAGAAATTAGAAAATGGAATATTATGTAAAAGAATATTTTTAAGATTCACACAACTTTAATGAACTTAGAGTAGATTGGTTTATGACCAAATGCCTGCAAAACTAATGACATTCAGCCTGAGCTGCACTTTGTAGCTGTTTTAGTTCTGATTGGCAAATGATAGCAAACATGGTAAACAAGTACAGTCTCACAGAGCTGCTACTGTGGCTGTAGACCCTAAATTGTTTGGCACCACCTTATAACACTTTATAAAACTTATATGATGATGGCTTGAATTACAGTCAATAAATATTGTCTCATAATTAGACATCCATAGATTACATTAGAGAAAGTGGCCATCCATAAATGAGGAATACATTACCTTTTTAATGAGGCCCATAAAGAAGAAAGAATGCTTAAAAAAATTGCTGCTATGAGCAAGAAAAGCCATAACGTGTAAACAACTGCAGAAAAGTGTTCCCATCTGCTGCTGTAGAAGGCGGTCCATAAACTACTTTTCACCTCAAATTTCCCTGAGGTTAATGGGGAGCTTGCTGCACCCACCACGTGCACTGTGTGGGACTGCCAAATCCAGTTTGTTCTGACACATTTCCCAAAAAAAGTACAGTCAGAAATATTCAATTCACTCACTACAGCTGCATAGAAACTGCTCAAAATGTACTCTGCGCAGATCCAACTCCCAATCAAGTGTAAGTGTGGTAAACAATGAGGTGCAATAATGGCCAGGCTGAGCAAACAGAAGTATGAGGATGAGCTTGGAAGAAGATAGAAGACGAAGGAAAACAGAAGGTAGATAGGCAGGAAAAGAAGTATAATATTGAAGACTGTGGGTGGAAGAGAAAGAAAAGTGTGTTCCTGATTATCTTACTTCTCTAGAGTGGATCTCCTGAGCGTAGACTGGGAATAGAAACTCTGATTCGCCCTCCTTCAACATGACCCCGTCTGAGTTCACTTGAAGGAGTCCCATCCCTTCCTAACAACAAAATGAAGACATGTAGTTGGGTAAAGATGCAGAAAAGCAGGTTTATCAGGGAAATCACAATGTGAAAGCAAAGCAGAATATTTAACTGTAGATCAGCTGTACAGCATTATCTTTAAGGTAAGAATCCAAAATATGACAGGCTAGGAATTTAGATTTGGTTGTCATCCAACCATTTCATAGCTTTCCAAGTGTGAAACACAAGTAGCAATGTTCCCTGTAGGACAAAACCAGATGGTTGATATTGCTGTTTATGTACTTTGCGCGTGCACGTGTGTGTGTGTGTGTGTGTGGGTGGGTGTGTGTGTGTGTGTGTGTGTGTGTGTGTCCCTGCTTTGGCTTCTGCATAAATCCACTGTTGCCATCTGGAGTTGAAAGAAAGAAAGCTGACAAGTCTCCATCAAATGTTTTTTTATCATTTTGGGAACCCCAAACTATCCCGTTTAGACAGTCAAGTATCAGTTAGCGACAGATGATATCACTGCTCCTACTGCTAATCATCAAGGGTCATTGGGTTAATGTGATGAATACACAATCAAAACTTAAAAATAATATTAGGAAGTGACACTGATCACTGCCATAACACTGGAAATATAAAGAGAAGCATGGAAGAAAGGGGGGAAAGAAAGGAGAAAACCTATCCCAGCTGAAAATACAAACTGCCAAGGGGAGTCGTGCTTACCGTGTTGAACCACATCACCCTGAGGATCCAGATGGTGAGGGCGAAGTTGACCACCAGGATGATGATGAGCAGCAGGACAAACAGGTAGAGGCAGCGCTTCCTCCAGCCATAGATGCCAATCTTGTAGACGTGGTCGGGCACCGGCCTGGGCGAGCTGCTGCCCTGGGTGGTGGTGATGTACTGCTCCCGCACCATCTTCTGGCAGGGCACGTCACACGTAGACAGGTACCGGGGAAACAGAGACAGATATTAAAAAACACACGCACGTATTGCTCTTTCGTGCTGTTCAGCCAGATTGGACATGACATGCCACAGAGTCAGTGTAGTTTGTTGGGTGTCAGATAAAATAGCCCATGGACAGTAAATATTAATATGTAACACTGTATGTGTTACATATTTTTAGAGCTGCTGTGGTCAAAATTACATTATGAGAGCACTGAGAGACAAAAAAAGTAACATTACAAGCCAGAAAACCAAAAATATTAGCTGAAAGTAAAATCTCTGCTGAGCTCAGGGGAACTGCAACAATGATTGACATTGTGTTACCTCCACTCTTTGTAAATATGGAAATATTGGTTAAGCTGTTAAGTAGGATTGTAAAGTCTGCAGTCATGATGACTAGTAACTATTCATACTTCTTGCAAAAACTAGTTGCCTAAATGGAGACCATTTAGCCTACTGATGTTTTTTTCCATAACACAATTTCATACATTTGTAGCCATCTAAATTATGATGAATTCTGATTTTAAGGTTTGGAGAATGAATTCAGACAATCAATAAGATACAATATCTGGACTCAATACAATATTGTAATATAAAAGATGGTAATCAACAGATCTTTATGGGTTTGGTCTGAGTTGGATTTCTGCTCTCTGAATCATATGAGTTGGACATCCATCTTTCACACATCCTGTAAAATCTGAATTCACTATGTTTGGTTTAAGCCTTTACATTTAGTATACAAACACGAGGCCTACTTGCCGTTCTATCCAATATTTTGTTCACACAGTGCACAGTATATAATTCATGAGCCCAGAGCTCATGCACAGACCCAGTGGATCTGGCTCATTGCGCCAATGGAAAACTTGACGGAATTTCCAGCAGTCAAAAGGCAAAAGGGAAATGCCACTTCTTACAGAGCTGACGGGGTACTTACTGGCTACAAAGCAGCAGGCTATGAGTGAGGGAGATGAATCTCAGCATATTTCAAACCACAGCAAGTATTGGAAGGTATGACACAACAGTTTCTGTATTCAGCTCATGTGAGGGCGAGCACAGCTCCAACTGCAGGACTGCAGAACCCGCGAGCGAACCCCCCAGTCAGCACATTTGGACCATCTGACAATGTGACAACAGGGGACCTCAGGGACAGATTTCACAACAAAGCGGGAAGTGTGTGTTTGAGCACAGCGGAGGCAAGGACCGCACAGCCTCACAGGGCTGCAAAAAGAGGAGCGGTGTCATTCTATCGAATAATCTGCATTAATAACCAGACAGAGAAAGCTGCTTTCACCAAGAACAAGGCCTGAACAAAAGGCTGTTGGTTGCAGATTATTATGAGTCAATAAAACAGGAACCCAGAACAAGCAGAAACAGAGAAACCACAGCTTTCTAAACTGCTCCAAATCTTCATTTTAGAGCTAACCCATCTGAAGTTTTTTAGGAAAAGTTATTTGAACAAAGATGTATCTAGTTTGTCCCAAAAGTGTTTTCTGAACCTGACAGTGACTCCAGTAGCCCGACTGATTTACATACAGGACAGATGTTGCATCTTACTGCCACAGTAAAGGCAATTTCCATCATGTAAAAGCAGCCACTATCCACACCAAAAAGCAATTATTTGACATTAACAGATGTTCAGCCGGGGACATCATCACGCTGTGACTCCCATATGAAACAAGTAGAAAAGGGCTGACAGACTCTGCATACAGTCACATGCTGTATAAAACAACCTCAAATAACTTGCGTTTCTGTGAAGAAGTAAATAAGCCGCCCTCACAGCACGGATGATGAATAAAAGCAAACGTGCTCGCTGCTGGGGTCGGAGCACACTGAGGTCCAGGCGATGTTTCAGAGAGCCGATAATGAAGGCCCATAGTTGCCACGGCTCGTTTTCTTCCTGTTTGCAGTAAACACAAAGGCTGAGAGGATTTCTATAACTAAACCCGCCTCTCCACATGGACTGTCACATGGCCTGCATGCCCAGCTGTGATGAATAGCTTCAATTTCCCCACCAAATTAATCATAACTGCAAAGAGGAGGAACCAATGACTGCCATTTCCACATGGTAGAGGAGGTCAACAGTTAAGTGGTAAGTTACGTGTAATGTTTAGTGATTTCTCACTTCATTTACATTTATTAATTGTATTTGTGAGAATGAGTAATGGTGACAAATTGAATCTCAATAACGCAGTAACAGCAACTTATAGGGAGGGTGTATTCTACAACATGGCATTGCCCGGCTAGTTTCATGAACGTGGATTCAGTTGGGTTTTATGTTTTTGTTTTCTTTCCCAGGGAGTTCTCCATTGAGGCTCAAAAGAGGACTAAGATGAATCAGTGTCTGTTAAATTGACCGGTTTCAATATGCCCACACTATACCTATTAACAAACACAGATCATTTGCGTGGTCACAATGTGGATTAGCCAACTTTGCACTTTGGGTCAATGAGCAGTGAGGGTGGAATGCATTTGTTCATTATGATGTTAATGAATTTGATCTACCCCAGTGTAATTGTTTTAAAATGAAGGCATTAAGAAAGCCTCTGTACTTCAGCAGCAGTGGGAAGAGGAAGCAGCTTTAAAGCTGGATCTCTAAAGGCGTCTTCCAGCTCCAGTGTTACCACCATCCTTTCAACCACAGACTGCTCCTTCCATAGCAACCCAAATAAACACTCCCTGAACAGTCTCGCTGTGCAAGAGAAAATAGATTTATAAGGTCCATGCCTTTTTTAACCCTCCTGGTGTTAGAAAACTGTTTTTATTAGATTCTCGATCTAAAACAAATATGGATCTTATACCGCAAGTAAGACAACTACATTCCAGTGTCGAAAGCACTACATACCTCCACTGCTCCCAAAAAAATGGAGCACTTTGTTCTCAATTTAACCTAAAACAAGTGGTGCTCCTTGCCGGGCTCTGTCCCTCTCTGACCTCTGGATGAGAGTAAGGGCCAGGCCAGACAGGCTAAAGGCTTGCCTAAAATCCACAGGGTCCAGCTGTAATTGAGATTCCAGGCTTCCTTCTAAACTGAGGCTTGACCTGACCAAACACAAAAGGTTTCAGCAAGTTAGGATAGGGCAAATTGTTTAGCTCTAGGAATTTCGCAGAGGAATATTCGAAGAGGAGCTCCACGCGTGGAGCGATCAATGGCTCAGCACAGGGCTAAAGTTTCTGTCTGTGTCGAGTGAGTGGCCGGCGTCATGTCTCCACTCTGCTGTGATGCCTTAACTTCTAAAAATAGGACACAGCATTGTGAACTAAATTTAAAAAAGCAGCACAGGAGACACACACAAACACACACTATCTTTAGGTATAACTAATGGAAAAATATAAGACACTGGAGTATTGCTCATAACACACAAAACATTAGTGAGGTGCTCTTTCAGTAAAAGGTATTTTTGTATTCTTACACTGATGGCCATGTATGGTCAATCTACAGACAGTTGGCAACCTTAAACACTTTTTCCAAATTGCAAACTACTTCTGTTAAGGACTACCACAGCACAAGATACAGATATAAAAATGAAAACATTTGAAGAAACTGTGCATTAGGTCAATGGTTGCCATTACAAAAACATTACCTTAAGAGGAAGTTATTAAAGAAGAAGAGTATTTGTAAAAGGGAAGGCAGAGTACTCACCGTTGTGTGTTCAGAAACAGCAGTCCTCTTTCCTACGCAACAGTAAGCAGAGCTCGAGCAGCTTGAGAAGCAGCAGTGCTTGAGCCCCTGACACGTTTGTCAGCCACTCAACAGCTGCGTGCCATAAATCCAGCTCTGGAAGAGCCCTGGCTACCCACCACGAGACGGCGCTCCCACTCCCCCGGCATACCCACTCTCCCATTTTAGCCTTCCTGCAGACATTTGAACAGCATCAGCGTGTATGAGAGGGACACAAACAGAGAGGAGGAGGAGCAGGAGAATTAAAAAAAACACACACACACACACACACACACACACACACACACACACACACACACA
>NC_045735.1:10755227-10788039 GCF_008692095.1 Etheostoma spectabile | reverse complement strand
ACACACACACACACACACACACACACACACACACACACACACACACAGGGTGACAGGATACGCAGACCTTGACAAAAGGCCAGTCATAAGTAAGAGTGGCGGAGGAGACAAGCAGCAAACAGCAAATCAATCAACAGAAAGGAAGTGAAGGTTGCAGCTAAATTTTAAGTTCTGGTTTTGAGTTGTTTCAATCACCAAATACAGCTCATTTTCAGACATTTCTATATGTATTTTAGGCTAAAATTAACTCAAGGTCATCTTTCATTGTTAATAAAATATAAATGATTCAAGCTGTTTTTAACTGAGCCCCTAACTTCCTGGTTGAGCGTGTGGCCCATGTAGGCTCAGCCAGCAACCTGGGTTTCAATCCAAATCGAGGCCCTTTGCTGTACGTCATCCCCTCTCTCTCCTCCATTTCCTGTAAATCTTTTGCATGTCTAAATAAAAGAAAAAGCCCTAAAAAAAAGTATTATCTGTCACAACTAGCTCAGGAAACATGATGAGGTGGAGTCCATGCATGAGATTTATTTAAATAATTTATTAAACTAACCACAAAACAAAAGAGTGTCAGTAGCAATGTAAGAAATGAAAGCAGCACATGGATATGTAGCATGTGTGCTGTGGCGGTGTTCAAAGTGCAATGCAACAACGAAGCGTGGATGTCAGCTCTAGGAAAGGAGCGAGCGCAGGGGCCAGTTTAGGGCCCAGGGGCGCCTTATCAGCTAACGACCATACCATTTAAGACCATAGTTGGAGGGGTATCACATACTCCTGAGCCTGAGTAAACAACCTGAGTAAAATGACAACATTTGTTTTTTCAAATTATGGGTAATAAAACATTTACATGTTGATATTTTGCATGTAGGCTACTCATTGCTTAACTGGCAGACTTCTCAAATGTATGTTAACGTGGTCCTATGAGATTTTTAACAAGGCAACCTACCACCCGTTGAAGAAAACGTCTGCAAGTTATCTGGCGCTCAAGAATAATGATGTGAAATATATATATATATTACCTGAAAGTAGAGTACATCAATTATTTATTTATTTTACAGACTCAAGGTCCAGACAAAAAGTACACACAACACATTATAACCCCCCTTTTTTTAACCTTTCTACTGTTTTAAAACAGTATGTAGGCTACCATTTCAAGGGCAGTAAAACCACATTGTTTTCAGTTTTGGGCTGAAATGACCTGAGCACAGGTGTGTGACCAGGCATTTCTACAGCATACATTTTTGAGGTGTCACTCAGAACACAGAAAGCACAGGTGAAACTAAAGAAGGCTCTGTAACGGAAATGCTCCACCCACCTTCAACATGTGCAGAGGACTAGTCAACCCCAATAATTCAAAACACCAGTGTCAACCCATTCATATTCCCAACTCGTCAAATACGACAGCTTATTCAGTGGCCCCTCAGCGTCTGATACCGACGTTCACGTCACCCTGTAGTGTCTGTATGACATGTAACAGGCTTTCAACTAATTCCAATGTAAACCTATCCGCAGCAATACAACTGCTTGATGGCGCTGCTGTGAAATCACACACCAAAGAGCACCAAAGTCCTTTCACCCAAGAGACTGCTGTGTGCGTCCTATTGGTCAACGTTGACTTGTTCTTATAAGTTAACTACGTACTTACCTAACCCTAAGTTACACAAAAAAATCACAATCTTTTGTGTATTGTTGTTGCCTAAACCTAACCTGCGTGTTGAAAAATGACACCAAAGGGGTACCCACTACCAGAGCATTAAAAAGTGATGCAAAGAGATCCTGATTAAGCATCCATGTGACAAATTGGGTGTGAGAATGAATTGCCAGCATATACACTGTGGTTGCCAGTGTGGGTATGCCTATACTTCGAAAAATGAAAAATGTATTCATAAACAAATGTAGAAATTCACAGAGCCGACACACTATTCTTTTTTGTGATGCAGCGGGGACATTAACTAAGTGATTAATGTTGCTTAATTATACTTACAAAAGTCAAACATGATTACAAGCACAAGTTCCATGTTAAGGGTTTGAGTCCAGAACCTTTGCAGCATGTTTTCCCCTCTCCCTTACCGGTCTGTCTCACTTAAAAAAGCAGAAATGCCAAAGAAACTACAAAAAAAGATGGGTTTCTGTATCCCATGGGCACCTTCATTGTGCAATCCAAACAGTGTAAAGCGTTAAACAGCAGTAAGTCTGTTCCATTACATTAATGAGAATTGGTTTTGCAAAAATCTCTGCAACAGATTTTTAAGACACACGGAAAATGCCAAAAAGACAGACTTCAGAATTCAGTTGTGTGTGACAATTGGTCTGCTAAAAACCACTAGTGTTTTCTAGTGAGGATAGACCTCCTCTGAAAAATAGGTAGTAATGTCTCTTTTGTCACAGGCAGATGCTGGAGGAGCTGATGGGTGGTACATAGATCAAGTGGTATAAATTGTTTGCTGTCTCGAGTTAGTGCTGACCAGTGACAAAGGGACATCTGGAAGCATCCATCTCATGACTCCTGTCTTTCATGCCCTGAGCCAAAAGTGGGGCTAGCTTCATTTCTTATCAATATCTCATAGCCTTTCACTGCCTGTAGCATTAACAGACAGTTGGAAGACAAATTATAAATCTCTTTTACAAGGTAAGATTTAATCAATTTTACACTGAAAACAAGATCAGTTTAGTCAAGATGTCCCTTTGGATTTATTGGACGACAACACCAAGAACATGGTGTACATTCAGCAGAACTTAGGACTTTAAAACCAAGGACACTTATAAGTAAACCCAACGCATGGACAAATGACATCTGAATGCATCCAGTCGCATGTGCCTGGAAAGCTTTGAATGAACACAACACTGCATTTTCAAAATATATTCCAAACCAGGTACAGTGGTGCTCAAAAGTTTACATACACATGCTTAAGTTGACTAAAAAGATTACTCCTTTCACATTCCCCCCGCTTGTTGGGAATAAAAAAATCATGTTTTGAAATTTATTTAAACCTAAATTAAAAAATGAGGTAAAATCCAACCTTTAAGGACACCAATTTTCTTTGTGAATGAATAAGTATTGTAAATAAATAAATGTTCTTATTTAAAATACAGGGGTCATAATTACATACCTATGTTAAATTCCCATAGAGGCAGGCAGATTTTTATTATTAAAGGCCAGTTATTTCCTGGATTCAGGATATTATGACTCCTGATAAAGTTCCCTTGGCCTTTTGAATTAAAATAGCCCCACATCCTACACATACTCTTCACCATGCTTAGAGATAGGCATGGTTTTATTTCAGTTAGACTAATACCTGGTTTGATTTGCATTGAGAGATGATTTTATAGAAAGTATCCCATGCCTATCTCTAAGCATGGTGAAGAGTATGTGAGGATGTGGGGCTATTTTAATTTAAAGGCCAAGGGAACTTTATCAGGATGCATAATATCCTGAATCCAGGAAATAACTGGCCTTATATATAAAAATCGCCTGCCTCTATGGGAATTTAACATAGGGGTATGTATACTTATGACCCCTGTATTTAAATAAGAACATTTATTTATTTACAATACGTTATTCATTCACAAAGAAAATTGGTGTCCTTAAAGGTTGGTTTTACCTCATTTTTTAATTTAGGTATTAAAATAAATTTCCAAAACATGATTTTTTATTCCTCTTTAGTCAACTTAAGCATGTGTATGTAAACTTTTGAGCACCACTGTATTTCTATTTTCCCAGGTGTCCGTAAAATAGGAGATAGATTCCAATCTACAAATTCAAGGATCACTGCTCTGTAGAAGTTTAAAAGGTTGAACTTATTTATCATAGCTAGATATACAAAAATAGACCAATGCATATCATTTATCCACAATATGCCCTTTTAACTTTTGTACATAACAAATCAATGTGCCATTAGTTTTAGAAGAACCCCTTCTTTTGGACAGTGTTTGTTTACATGAACACCTGTTGTGTAGTTCCAAGTAGTGCATCTTCTCTGGTTTTTACCATTTTGCAACTTTGTATTCAGTCTGAATTTGTACACAACAGATTAGGATTGCCCATCAGGACATTTGTTCTTTGCAGTTAACTCATTTTAATATTAAGCAAGCCAGTACCTTGGTCTAGTGCAAAGGCATGCGATTTAACCTTATTTTATACCAGATGTACTCCCGTCCTCTGCCAAGCACCAACGGAATAGTGTTGTGAGCAACTTTGTTTTCCCATTTACAGAGCCAGGGCTGTGTTTGACCACTGGATTTTTCACATAGTTGTATAAATGACCAAACCAGCAGGTAATCCAGTTACTGACACATGAACAGTAAACAAATACACAGCTGGGAATTTGTCTTTACAGTTTTTATTCACCTTTTATTACAAACGGCTCAGAGGAAACAGGAGAACCTGAAAAGACAAAAAAGCTGCAGGTCAGTGGATGCTGCAAAAACAAAGAAAAACTCTGGCAGATGTTCAGTTTGTTGTACCTGATCATGCTTTCTCTGCTGCTTTGT
This sequence comes from Etheostoma spectabile, assembly GCF_008692095.1. NCBI lineage: Eukaryota > Metazoa > Chordata > Actinopteri > Perciformes > Percidae > Etheostoma > Etheostoma spectabile. The sequence continues at coordinate 10,783,551 of NC_045735.1, read as the reverse complement.
CTGCTGCCGCCTCCTCATCTCCACCCTTGGTGTTACGTGTGTAAATCAGCTGGGCTCTATGTTTGGACACCAGTTTGATCATCCCTGGAAGACAACAGGACCATATTCTGTGAGCATTATCTCATTTTTACACACAACCATCTCATGTTAACTTATTTTAGTTATCTTGCACTGAAACTCATTTGACCAGTAAACCGGTGTAACAGATTATTTAAAATGTCAGTGAAACGGTTCTAAATGCTTCAGGTTCACCGAGTTAAAAGATCTGAGCTATTTGCATACTCATATTATAAAGCAAGTGTAAAAACAAGTATATGCATTTCAGCTACGCAGTTGAACCAGGCATTGCATCTCAAAAATCTGTATGACCACAGCTTATCGACATGCCAGAGAAACGAACTCCTGCAGTTAAAGAACAAGAGAATGTTTCAAGTGTCATTACTGTAGCCTATTTGTGTGCCAATGAGATGTGACTGAAATGTGAAGCGTAATCATATTCATTCCAAGTTCCTATTTCAATTTTTTTCACAATTCAATTTAAAAAACAAAGCAAACACTTGGCAAACTGTTCTTTGTTAAAGGTGGCATATAGACAGACACTGATGCAATTTCACCATTAGATATCTTAACAGTTTGCGAGACATCTGGTGAGATGCAAGTACTTACTATAACTTTTTGAAATAGCATTCACTTTTATACTTCTTGCTTTCATCTAGCAATTCACACTTTAAATATGGATGTCAAAAACACTTGATATGTAGCGTGAGCTTTTATAAATGTTATGCGCAGTGCTGATGATTCTGAGACAGACGGAATGACCTTAATGTAGCATTGCAATATTGTAGGTGTAGAACATATTGCTGCTGTTAGAACTAGCTCCACCTTTAATGAAAAATATGTATTCAGGTAGATGAGAACTCAACAGCAAAGCTTCTATTCTAAATTCAATTAACTTTCCCCCTGGATTCACTTTTACAAGGTGATAAACATGAATTGTAAATGTGTGGACATATTGTTCCGCCCTTTCGGATAAATTACACTTCACCCCCAAAAAAATAAAAACAAAAATGCTAACAAGGCTTAATTGTGGAAAATTAAGTCATACACATTTTTATCTCAACCAAAACTAAGCATATACACAACCGGAAGACGTGTGGTAGGTGCAAAGCACAACCTGGTCAGTGACAGCTTATCAAGACCATCTCCCAACGTGTTAACCCAAACACATTTGATTTGGATGCAGTTATTTTGTATTTTGATCTAGTGTGCACCCACAACCCCCAATAGAGAAGACAAATTCACCTTTGCCAAGCAGCTCCTGAAGGGCGTTCCTGGCCAGGGAGCCACGGATCTTCAGCCTCTCAGACACAACTGCAGGGGTGATGAGCTTGTAGTTTGGGACTTCTTTGTACAACTTTTCGTAGGTTGCCTTGTCGAAGAGGACCAGGTTGTTGAGCTTATCCCTTACTTTTCCCTTGGACCACTTCTGCTCAGAATCACAGAATATTGTTGCTATGATTAGGAAAGCTTTACAGTGCACTTGATCTTAAAGTATTCAGCACAACACCTATGTGAAAGGCCAATTCTGGATGATTAACCACTGCATACCTTCTTCTTGGCTTTGCCTCCGGACTTGTTAACTGGGTCCTTGTCCTTCTTGGACTTCCCAGAGTCCTTCTTCTTATCCTGTTTGGGAGGCTGAAAACGGAAGACAAGAAGTTATAACCCTTCACATAATGTCACCGTTTGACACTCAGACTGGGGCTACTACATGTGGGACACGTGAATACATGTTTCAACGTTCGTGTATGTGAGTATAAGCATGCTTTCGCAGTAACATTAATGTAATGTTGAAAAACCCAGGTTGATTGACAATAGCGGCAGCCTGAGGTTAACTCGGCTGGCCGGCATGGGTTGGCCTAGTCTGCATCCTCACAAAGCGTATTAAGCATTACGATTAGCATTGGTTACTTTCAATGTTAAAATAAACGCACTATTGTAAAGTTAGCTAGCTAGTAAGCCATGACTGTTACGCGTCATGTGTACATGTATAGTTATTTATGCGGAATTGTTGTGCTAATTTTCTGTAACGTTAACCAGTGTAGCATTAAAGCATGGTGGAGCTAACTAGCCAGCAGCCGCTTAGTGAGTGAACTTTAACGTCTTAGTCATCCACACACTTTTGACACAGTGTAGGAAAGCACATTACTATCGTCAGTTAATCCGAACAATTATAACTCGACATAAGTAATAGAAACATGGATTTTGTTTCAACAAAACGCGTAATAACTGTCCTCACCATGTTTCCTCGTCAAGATGTCGGAGCGAAAGGAAGTTCACCCGTGCGAGAGCCCCTTAGACAACCCGTATATGCGGAAATAGACTTGGGAGCACTGGGAAACTGAGTTTTTCCGTGTTTAGTTGTCTTAAATAATTTTGAGAATTTTTAGAGGCTCACCAAACTGCTGCATATCACTTATATCAGTATGTTTGAGATCAATACGAAGATAAAGAAATAAATAATCAAAAAGCAAAACTAGCAAAGAATGAACTCATTCGGATTTTTAATGTCGTCATTTTGACACGTTAAGGTCACGTGACACGTTTGTCAGCTGGGCAGGACGTTGCAAAGATGGTGATCTTCAGTGTGTATGTGGTGAACAAGGCTGGAGGTTTAATTTACCAATACGACAATTATGTCCCGAGAGCGGAGGCCGAGAAAACATTTAGCTATCCTTTAGATTTAGTGCTGAAGCACCACGATGAAAAGGTCGTCGTATCGTTTGGACAACGCGACGGAATCAGAGGTAATGTTTTAACGTTACGTCAGTTCATTTCGCTAGCTATCGTCACTCAAGACTTAAAACTGAAACAAATCAAGTAAATGTTTTATTAAATGGACCAGTCATCCATACCAAGCGTTAGATTAGATTGCAGTTATTTAAGTTTCCTAATGATTTGCTAAAATGTCCCTGCTCCGTCTGCATGATTCATTTTACATTGAAAGAAGCTTTTTTTCTGTTTATTGATCCCCAATGGGGAAATTACAATTTACTCTGTACATGCACTAATGGAGAGATGTCAGAGTGAGTGGGCTGCCAGCCAAACCAGCGCCCTAAGCGGTTGGGGGGGCACGGTGCCTTGCTCAAGAGCACCCGGCAGTGCCCAGGAGATGAAGTGGCATCTCTCCAGCCACCAATCCACACTCCGTACTTTTTTGGTCCATACGGGGACTTGAACCAGTGATCCTCCGGTTCCCAACCCAACTCCCTACGGACTGAGCTACTGTTGTACATATGTGAAAATGCTTTAGTATTTTCTGTAGTATTCCATCATTAGGCTGCGTTACTTCTCAAAGTTTGACTCTAAACTGTGTCGTGTCATTCTCCAGTGGGCCATGCAGTACTGTCCATCAATGGAGTTGATGTGCTTGGCAAAAACACAGCAGACGGAAAGGACACCCTTGAATATTTAAAGGATCCATCAAATTACCCAGTGTCTATTCGCTTTGGACGGGCACGCCTGAGCTCCAATGAGAAGCTGATGCTGGCATCCATGTTCCACTCGTAAGTCATATCCATGTTTCACACGAAGCTCTGGGTCTAAGATGTTTCTAACTAGGGACAAACACATCTGTCTTTTTCTACCCTGACACCATCTGATACCCAAACTCAGGGCTCTGCCAATAATGAGTACCAATCCAATTTTAGTACTACTTTCTCCTAACTGGAACCAATATAGATCACTCCTCTCTGTGTACAGTAATGAGATGCTGTAAAGACATATTAATTCATATCTATAAATGTCATTTTCAAGCTTGTGCACGTTTAGATTAAGGAAAAAGGCTTTATTCAGTTTAAGTACCTGCATCTGCGTCTCTTCCCCAAAGTCCTTCACCTGTCTATAGCTCCATGTTTAAACCTACTGCTGGTTTCACAGTAATAGCCTACCAGTTTGTGAAGCATTAGCCTCATGTGGTTCAGTCATTTTGATATTGATTTACTTATTCTGGTCCCAAGCATTAAATTGCCTATTTTTGTGTTGCTACCCAGGTTGTTTGCTATAGGTTCACAGCTGTCTCCTGATGTTGGCAGTTCGGGGATTGAGATGCTAGAAACAGACGTCTTCAAACTTCACTGCTTCCAGACTCTCACAGGTCAGTAGTGTGAGTGAGTGTTACTGTAGGTGAAACAAAGACCCATGCAATAAGCCAATATTAGAAAGAAAAAAAAAAGAAGCAGATTGTGATATTGAATTCCATTTACCAAAAAAGTGACACATTCACCTATAGGCAGCACGGTGGTTAAGTGGTTAGCACTTCTGCCTCACAGCAAGAAGGTTCTTGGTTCGAATTCAGGTCGTTCCGGGACTTTCTGTGTGGAGTTTGAATTTTCTCCCCGTGTTTGCGTGGGTTTCCTCCAGGTGCTCCGGTTTCTTCCCACCATAAAAGCCATGCATCCTAGGTTGGACTACGGATGAAAAATAGCCAATTGGCTAACACTGGCGCATTTACGGAAATGTTAAATAATGTGCATTGTCCTAATCAAATAAATAACATACATAAATTGTATGGAGGGCAGTATTAATCTGACTTCTTTCTCATTCTTTTGTTCTTTCAGGGATAAAGTTCATTGTGCTGGCGGACCCTCGACAATCTGGTATCGATGCCCTATTGAGGAAGATTTATGAGATCTATTCAGATTTTGCCCTCAAGAACCCGTTTTATTCTCTGGAAATGCCAATCAGGTAATAGAAAGAATCAGGATGATGTTTCCTTTCAGTCTGTGTTTTTTTTTTTAATCTGTCCTAAAATTAATATGTAGTACTTGTTAGATTTCAGGTTACATATCAAGTGTCAAATGTCTAACGCTCACACATCCAATTGTGCGTGTCGTCTGCTATCACCGTACATTTTTGATTTCCAGGTGTGAACTCTTTGACCAAAATCTGAAGGGTGCACTGGAGATTGCTGAGAAAGCTGGCAACTTTGGAGCTGGATCTTGAGCTAGAGAAGACTAGATAGAAGGTGCTATGATTTCTAACCCCAACAGATTCACTGATTTCATATGAAGGTGGTTAAAGTTTAGTTGGTGGAGGTGGGGGGAGGGGCAATTACCACATTGTAAATACGTCATGTTTTTGTAAATACTTGAAGATTAAATACCATACTGTCTTTAAACGTTTCATATGTTTTTTGGCTGCATATATAATGAATTAATGAGGGACCTTACTATACTCTTTCTGGCATTGAGCATGAACTATGAATTTGGCTGAAAAAAACAAAACAAAGTGTCATTTATTCAAGCCTTTGACTGTTCTTATAAGAAAGAATACACATTTGGCCTTCTAAACAAACGATGTGTACGTCTTGTAAATCAATTCATTTTAACAGATATTGTACTATATACTATTTTCTAAACCAGGTTCCAGTTTTGTGCTCTTATCAATGTAATACTGCAGTGGCCTTTAGAGAGAAAACTTATTCTAGTTGTGTTTTCGCCACAATTCATTACATGACATACATAATGTAAAGGCATTTGGGCTTATTGGTGCCATTTTTACATATTGTAAATACTGTGTGTAGATTCACACCTTCCAAAACAGGTTTTTGAAGAAAAAGCATTCAACTTATTTGAGCTTAATTTATGTTTATGTCTTGTAAGACAGAAAATACTGTGGTATAAAATAAAAATCAAAAAAGAATAATATGAAAATACAATGATGGCTCATTGGCCCAAGTATCCTCTGGGTGCAGAGAATGAGGGGTAATGATGTTTTAGTTGGCCTTCTTGGACACGTGACCCATCTTGGTTTGGACGTTGCGCAGCAGGAAGAATCCAACAGTGGTGATGGTACAGGTGACCTCTGCTACCCAGAAGGCTATTTCCCAGTCATAGTGCTTGGCAATGGTGCTGAATGGTAGTCCAGACAGGAAGCCACCGACTGAGGACAACCCAAATGGATAAGTTTTTCAAAGATTAGAGAATATAAAAAGTGCATCTTACAATATATAAACTAAACCAAGTAAAACGTAAAAAGACGTAACTATTGTTTTATATTGTTAGTAAAGGCAATAAGCAGTAACAACTGTATGTCAGGCTCCATATGTGTAGTTGATCCACAATGTCATGATTCTGAAATGAAAAACAATCAACTTACCGTTTGCCATCAGGGCAACAATGGCATGTGATGTCCCACAGTAGTTAGATGGGGCGCTCTCATTGGCTATGACTCCAAATAACGCAATTGGTCCGTAAGAGGAGAAACCGAAAGCAGCACCCAAGCTGAGTATCCACACCTGAAAGTACAAATGAGTGGCACAGCCATGAGCATCACAAAGTCTGACATGCAGTGTGTTGCATTAAATCTCTCAGTAATACATTTTTGTTTAATGGGACATCAGAGTTAGAGCAGATACCTTTGAGCTGTCAGCAGTAACTGTGACTCTGAACAGGTACATGGACACAGACATTCCAGCCATCATGCAGATCAGGATGAAATGACGGGGATTGCCATATATTCTCATGCCTTGCTGCACAAAATATGTCAAGAGAAGTTGGTTTTACTGGTTTCTATTGATGGAACATTCCATTCAGTCATAAAATGGAAACCAAAAAGCCGAGAAAATGTATTGTCTAATCTAGGCCCGTGAATCATCTAAGACTTGTAATGTGCAAAGTGGTTCCATACAATATTAGTGAGGTGGTCCTAACATTTTTACCGTGTGTGTCCTGAGTGACCGTGAACACGTCTCCCTTTTTACAGACACAGTGCCACTCTGTGCTAATCACTCACACAGATATGACTGTATAGATTATTATGTAGGCTCAGGAGTAACTAAGAGCAGCTGATGCTTAGTTTGCATCTTAAAAAACAACAACAGATAAGAAGTTATATTGTAGAAATATGACGGAAGACCTAGAAAATCCAGAAATAATCAATGTGTTGTGGTTTAGTTGTGAACTTCCCTGACATGTACACTACCTCCATGAAAGTTATGGTGCAAACCATACCACTGCGTATTATCTTTGCAGAGAATACATTGGCTAAATGGTAAAGTCAGTTATGGTGCAAATACCTGATTGTGGAGGCATATTTGCACAAATAATTTACCTCAATGGACCCCTTAGGGCAGCACGTGTACTTATAGAACACCCACACCATTTCCCACATAAAAAACAAAAGCAACAGAGGCTGAGGTAGGATGAGCTTGACCATTTGGGGGAAACAGTAATAATCAAAGCTGCATGACAAACAATATTTAAAATATTGTATATGTGTACTATTTGCAAACTAACTTTGGCCACAGCTTTGTCAGAGAGGTAACCTGCTGCGAGACTGCCCAACAGGCCTCCAACCTCCAGGGCACTCATGTATGAGCTACCTATGAAGAAGAATATAGTGACTTACAAGAAATAAGATGACAAAAGTGAACTCTAAGCATATTTCTCAACAAAAATGGGAGGTGTCACCAACTTTCCTATACCCATAAGTGGAGACTGGCCCTTGTCCTGAATGAGAAACAGCTGGCCCCAGTCGGTGCAAGCCGTCTTCACCCCAAACACCACCAGGTAGGACATAGATAACAGCCACAGGTAAGGTGACAGCAGAAACTCGGACAGGGTGCTTTCATTACTGGAGGATCCTGAACAGAAAGCAGGCAGAAGACAGAGTATTATTATATCGATGTGGGGATGGGAAGGATCTCTGCTTCTAATCGGAGTGATGCTCTTTCTCACTTCGCCCGTGCGTGAACCAGACACAGCTCACACACTTGGCATGTGAGGGGCAGACTGAGTACAGAGTCCACGAGCCACTGACCTTTAGTCACACAGCACAAGAAGTACATGCAAAAACACACACAGACATCTGGACACTGCACAGCTACTGTATATGTTAACATAGTATTGTCTATGTTTAAACAAATATGCTGTGCCTAATTCAGTCACAGTCAGAGAAAGGGTAGTGACAAAAAAATAGTAGTTGTTATCAAACTGAAGAATTATCATGAATCATTCTGAAAGAGTCAGTCTCACCTCCTTTGCTCTTCTTGGTTGTTGCTTCTATGTTGGGCAGCCCCACCTCGTTGGGCTCATTCTTGATGAGCAGCAGACAGAAAAAGGAGGTCACCACACAAATCATTCCAGATACCGACAGTATCGTCCTCCAACTGTAACTCTGGGTCAGCACTGTGGCAATAATGGGGCCCAAGCTGCCAGCCAGATTCATGCTGCAGGACAGAATCGCCCACCATGTCCCGAACTGTGAGGGCTCAAACCACTGACAGCGGTGAAGAAGAAATAATGGTATAAAATTATGAGTTGACAAGAAGTCTCATTTTCTTGCCTTTAAAATGAAGAAAAAAAACAGGTGAAATGGAATAATTGAACCAGTGCAGTGTTCTGTATTGACAGCAGGTACTAACTGAAACGTGGTCATTTGACAGTTGCATTATGCTACAAATTAGTGAGGTCAAACATGGGAAGGAGGAACTTTTCACTCATATGTTATGACATCGGTTTCATCTCTTAGGCTTAAATGCATTGTAAATATCCACTTGTGAATATTGAGGAATGCTGAAACTGTATCGAGGTAAAGCAAATTGTTTTATTTAAAGATACTAAAACCCCTAACAACCAATTTGAATTGGCATCTTACTATGAGCAATGGGGTCCTACATCAACAATGGATTTTCTGCCAAATTCCAAATCAGGATTTATCAACATTTAGATAAAATGATTCAACAGTGGTGGGATTTTTTTCCGCCACACCCAAACACTCCTGATGAGGATTATCTGAGGGTTTAATTGTTACATTTCCTAATAAAGAACACATTTTAAATTCCTTATTTTTGTGCTCTGCATATATCTGATTTGGATTGTGTTTCTACCTATAAATAAACCCAGTTCAGTTAATCATTTGTTGTTGTATGGTATACCTGATCTTAAAAATACAAGATAGAAAAAGAAACATTTTGAATCTGATGTCACTAATATTGCAGCACTGATATACTGGCTTGGACTCTGTACCTTGCGCAGCACTCTGCCACAGGGAGGCCAGCCGAGGCCCTGGCCCAGGCCGTTGAGAAACCACAGGGCAGAGAAGACAGCGACAGTGGAGGACCAGGAGAAAACCACATTGATGCCTCCCACCATGCACAGGCCAATAGAGAAGAGCCAGCGGGCGCTGATCTGGTCTGAAAGCACGCCACTGATGAACTTACTGATAGCATAGGCCAAAGACTGGCTGCTTGTGATCATGCCTGAACAAATGGAGGGCAGAAGAAGAAGAGTTTACACAGAGCAGATAATACTTCTAGCAAGATTTTGTTGTCTGAAATATCCCAGGCACACAGCTAATAAATAATGCATATTAGAAGTGTACCTGTAATGTAGAGTCAACCAAGAATGTACCAATATGTCATGGGGCTTAGAAATTCATCCAGCTTCAGATTTTTACAAATTTCAAGAAAAAAAAAAAATTATAATGAAAAATGCTACCTACGTACTGTAACAGCGTTAATTGTGATTTACGGGCCTTCTTATGTATAAATTGTGCAAAACACGACAATCAGGTAAATGCAAAATCAAGAGTCTCCTACCCAGGTCATCCTTATCCATCTTTATTTCTTGCATTAGAGAAGGCATCACAAAGGAGAAAGTCTTTCTGTTAAAGTAGTAAAGTGTGTAGCCTACAAACATGGCCAGAAATATAGTGCCTCGGTAGTATCCATAACTTGCTGTAGCCATGGCTGCAGATTTAGTCATATAAATGGTAAAAACAGGAAGCACAGAGGACAAATCCAGAGGAAGGAGCAAGCTCCTGTCGTTTGACAGACTTCTGCTGCCTGTGACAGCGAACTTTGCCACAGGATCCACTGTATAGAATCAGCTGCTTACAAGTAGAGATGTGCACACAATCAGTAGGGGAGGTTAATGGTCAACTTCTCTGCCCTGGAGCAGATTTAATCTGGGTTATTACCATGCAGGTCAGCCAGAGGGGACGGAAAAGGAAATTAATCAATTTATGACACGCTGTGTATGATCTTATTTATTTTTTAGGCACCTATTTATATAAAAAAGGGATCTTCTATTTGAACAATGCTTTGGTTATTTTCGTATGTTGCTGTTTGTTAATCTGAGGATGTTATGGAAGGAGTCCTCAGATTGATGTGGTAAATGATTTACTGTGGAGTCCAATAGTTAAAGCAGACCAGGGGGAGGATCCTCTGAGGGTGTGTGGTGATCTTCAACAGCAAAAGACCTATCAGACAGAAATAGTATGTACAAAATGAGGTCAAAATTGTTGAATTGTAATTGTGAATGGTCAAGTCAATGTAAATAAGGCATGAAATATAACTGTAAACATAAATAAAATGTGTATCTATCTCAATTAAGTTTAAGTAAAGCTCCAACATTACATTTATAAACGTTCATACTTTACCATAGATGGAATATAAACATTTACCATAGATGGAATATAAACATGTGAGGCATTCAACATATTCTACAAAATCAATTGTGGAAGAAAACCACTCCGATACCTCATGTCCACCTCCTCCTTTGTGTGTAGGAATGTTATAGGCTATAGCTATATCTTGACGAGGAAACTTATTCACGTCACAGTTGCTTGCCTGTTGGAAGTTATTGCAAAATAACGTTGCCTTAGTTTTCACTGTAGCCTATGGCTCTTTTTTCTAGTCTATGGTAGTGGTTCATATCAAGGCGTAATTCCACGGTAGAGCTAGCCAGAGTGATAGAAATATACATGCTCTCTCTATGGAAATCAATGCGGGTTACAGTGTGGTTACCATAGATATCTATGGATGGTACAAGCACACCGTAACGTGAACTTAAAAGGTGCACTAATGTAGAAAAGGCCCCAAAGTTATGTTAGTGTAACAATTATTTAGTACACTTGACCAGATTGTGCTTTATGTTTCACGTTTACTCCCGTTTTATTCAGTGCTTTTAACAGCCAAAGTGCATGCTGGTATGTATACTTTAGTTGACGTCACCGTTAACAAGCAGTATGAAAGAGTTAGTCGGTCAGTTGGAGAGCAGTTGTGAGCGGCACCTTCCTTAAGAGTGTGCGTAAATGAAAAGAAAAACCACAACCACACACACCCACACACGCAGAATTACCCTCACAATTGAAGAAGAGAAAATAAATAATCATAAAAGGAACTACCTCTCAGCTCTTCATTTCGTACTCTGGAATAAGTGGCCTTAAGTGGTGCTCTGGCCGGCACACCTGAGTGAACCTAGTGATAAACCCAGAACTAGCACCTAGACTGAGCGTCTACTCATTATCTTCACTTCATTGATGGTCCTTCGAGCCGGATCACTGGGTTTACGTCAGAGATGGAATTACATCCAGAGTACGCTGCTCGTGGTGCACGTCCCAAGCGGCATATCCACCCACCTGTACGCTTTGCAGACTATGAGGTCGATCATCGGGTCACCTCGTCAGAGGTACAGAGAATTAGAGAGTGCTCACCAGAGGGAAATGCCAGATACACCCCTCACCTCCCCTTATGACTTTCCCCTTCGCCTGCAGAGGCGGGTGCAATTCTCAGGAATGGACCTGAGCTATAGGGCTGAGAACCCACAGCACAGCCAGAAGAATCAGCTAGCCCCCCAGCGGCTTTCAGAGAGGGTGTTAGGGAACAGCTACGAGATTACTCTACTCCCCTACCTCCAGCGCTGCACCCCATACCTTCACATGAGGACAGCAGAGTTGAGTTAGATGACATTCGTCATGAAAGACACCTCCTGCAGCAGACACAGCGGCACATGGCATCGGATATAGTCGAGCTTAGGGCACTGCGAGCAGATATGAAACAGTTAGTAGATGCTGTTTGCAACATACAGAGTCAAACCTCTCTCCATACCAAAAAGCCAGAGTCAGCGGTGATGCCACCACAGCCACCCGTTGAAAGTGAACCTAAAGCTGAGGAAGGGGATGATTGGCCTGCGCCACCACCACCATGGCCAGAACCAGTAATTGCCGGACTTCTGCTTGGTGACCCACCTAGGCTACATCCTCATATTAGGAGAATAGATGAGGTTCCAAGAATTAAGGAAGAAGCAGCCCCAGCTCCCGCCAGGCCTGTGGGCCAGTCACAACTTAATCCCTCAGCACGTGGGCCCCTTCCTACTGCCCAGCCTTGGGATGACGATGCCCGTCATCCACCTCCCTGGTACAAGCCTGCTCATCTTCTGTCCCAGCCGCACGGCTTACCTCCCGCCGAGTACAAGTACCCTACAGCTTATGTTGGTCAACAGAGTGAGCTTGGTGGCAACCCACGCCCCCCAACAACACACCCACGGCATGGCACAGCCACTGCCCTTTAGATCATCTCAGAGTCATAACTCCAACATCCCAGAGCCAAGTTCCGTGGGCCACGCCCAACAATCCGTAACTTCTCAAGTCGGGACCCAAGGGAGTTTGCCGCTCAAGATCTCATTGGAGCACCTTACCACATGATGCATCTGAGCTGTTTAAATACCAAGTGCTAGTCGATCACCTGCAACTAGAAGAAGCCAGGTTAATAGCAGATGCTTACCTTAACTCCCCAACACCCTTCTCGGACACAATGGTTGCCCTAAATGACAAGTTTGGCCAACCACATCAGATAGCATTGAGACGTATTGCTGCCGTGATGGACTCACCAGACATAAGGCGGGGAGACTTTGCTGCATTTGAGAAGTTTGCCCTCCAGATTCAGTCACTTGTGGGAATGCTGAAGACACTGGGCCACGAGGGTGAAGTGGAACTGCAGTGTGGCTCACACGTTGCTCGCCTGCTGAGCAAGCTGCCACCTGAGCAGAGAGCTGAGTTTCGCCGCTGCATGTACCATCAGGGCACACAAGCCCACACCTTAACTAATCTCTCAGAGTGGCTGAAATACGAGTCTTGGTGCCAAGACTCTGAAGGACAGTTAGCTGTGAAAGGAACGCGGGAGAAGCATGTGTCCAGGCCTGAGGGTAGGAAGGTTAAGCAACCTACCACTGTCCTCCACGGTGTGAAGGACACATCTAAGAAACCTGAGGCGGTAGGGTTAAGCAGCCCCTTCAAAGGTAACAAGAGCAAGCCATACTGTCCCTTCTGCAACAACGAGGAACACTACCTCAGTCAGTGTACCGAGGTAACCAGGCTAACCAAGGATCAGCTGACCGAATGGATAAAAAGTAACAAGAGATGTTGGCGATGTGCACGGCCACATCAGGCGGCCCAATGCAACTTAAAAAAGACATGCAACCTCTGTCAAGGGAAACACCTCCAGGTGCTGCACGAGGTGAATGTGAGGTCATCAAAGGAAGCAGCTTCTACACCGGCAGCGGAAAGCCATGGCATGAGGGGCACACAGAGTTCTATCAGACCGACCCACTGAAGCAGTCGGGTCCTTCTGAAAGTGGTCAAAGTCCGCATCCACCATGGTGATCAATCAATCAACACCTATGCCATACTTGATGACGGTTCAGAGAGGACTATGTTGTTGCCAGATGCTGCAGAAAAGCTAGGGGTGCAGGGGACTCAAGAAGACCTACCACTCCGCACGATTAGAGAGGAAGTGCAGACACTCAGTGGTGCATCAGTGTCCTTCTCCATTTCTTCGCCGTCAAAGCCAAAGACCAAGTTCAAGATTAAAGGTGCATTCACCAGTGCTCGCATTGGACTAGCTGCCCATACTTACCCCATGGAGCAACTTCGGAACACCTACAAACACCTCACTGGCCTTCCTATACGGACCCTTACAAATGTTAAACCCCTGCTTCTCATTGGAAGTGACCATCCCCATCTCGTCACCCCCATTGAGCCCGTCAGATTGGGACCTCCAGGTGGACCAGCTGCCATCCACACAAGACTAGGCTGGACACTGCAGGGCCCAGCAAGTGTAGTCCGTCACCTCGCCCAACCGCAGCAGTGTCTATTTGCAACCGTAGCACCCCAGGTGAGCGAGCTGATGAAACATGTTGAGAGATTATGGCAGGTCGACACTGTCCCATTCAGAAGCGAGAAACTAGTCACTCGTTCAAGGCAGGACCAAGAGGCCATCAGCATCTTGGAGACCAAAACCATCAGGGTGGAAGTTGATGGCATTCTACGTTACGCCACCCCACTGCTCCGCCGGAGAGACATGCCGCTCTTCCAAGCTGCTAAAGAAGCGTCATGCCTAGTTTACGAAGTGTAGAAAGGCGACTGGCCAGAGACCCTACACGGGCAGAAGCCTACAAAGTGGAGATGGAGAAACTTATAAAGGCGGGCTCCGTCATCAAGTGTGGACCTGAAGTTCCAGCTGCCGATCGTGAGGAATGGTATATCCCTCACCATATGGTGAGCCATAATGGCAAGAATAGGCTGGTATTCAACTGCTCCTATCAGTATCGTGGACAGAACCTCAACAATCATCTACTGCCTGGGCCGACCTTAGGAGCATCACTACTGGGAGTTCTGCTGAGATTCCGCGAACATGCAGTTGCAATTAGCGGAGACATCAAAGGCATGTTCCACCAAGTTCGCCTCCTCCCAGAAGACCGTGCTCTGCTCAGATTCCTTTGGCGCGACATCAGTCAAGAAGGACCCCCTGTGGTGTACGAGTGGCAGGTGCTACCGTTTGGAACAACATGTAGCCCCTGCTGTGCCACATTCGCTTTACAACGCCACATCTTTGATAACAGCCAGCCAGATGAAGAGGTGAGGATCTCAGTTGAGAAATGTTTTTATGTGGATAATTGCCTCCAGAGTGTCCCCACTATTGCTGAGGCAAGGCATCTTGTCGACAAACTACGAGCCATTCTTGCATCTGCAGGCTTTGATCTGCGTCAGTGGGCCAGCAACGAACCAGGGGTAATAAGCCACCTACCAGAAGAAAGCTGCTCTGCTTGTGTTGAGTTATGGCTGGCTCAGAACAAGACAGATACCCCAGAATCTACTCTAGGGCTAAGCTGGCTCTTCCACAACGATGACCTTGGCTACAAGCATCGTCATGTGGAGTACAGGGTCCCCACGATGCGTAATATCTACAAGGTGCTGGCGAGTCAGTACGATCCCTTGGGGTTCATTCTACCTTACACCACCAGAGCAAAGATAATTGTCCGACACCTCTGGGACAAACACAGGGGATGGGATGATCCACTACTACCGCAGGAGCTTCTGCAGCAGTGGAAAGACTGGGAAGAAGAACTTCAAGTCTTACCTCAAGTAACCCTGCCCCGACCGTACTTGCCGAAGAACGTGGATACCTCCGGTCTTCAGAGAGAGGTGCATGTATTTTGCGACGCCTCAGAAGAGGCGTATGGCTCAGTGGCGTACCTACGGACCACTGACAGATACGGTGAAGTGTATCTATCATTCCTGATGGCCCGTTCCAGAGCCGCTCCCAAGCGATTTCACTCTATGCCCCGATTAGAACTCTGTGCTGCTCTTACTGGTGCACAGCTCTCACAGGTGCTGAAGAAGGAGCTGACCATCCACATTGATCAGACAACCCTTTGGTCTGATTCCACAACGGTGCTGACATGGCTGAGGTCTGAGTCCTGCCGATTCAAGGTCTTTGTGGGCACCCGCGTGGCCGAGATACAGGAGCTGACAGACAGACACGTCTGGAGATACGTTGATACAGCAAGAAACCCTGCTGATGACGTAACACGAGGGAAGACGCTCCGAGAGCTTGTTCAGCCAAATAGATGGACCCTGGGACCTACCTTCCTCCTGAACAATCCAGACTCATGGCCAAGGGACCCCGCTGTTGAACAATCAGAAGATACCTCAGAGATGCGCAAGTCTACCTTCTGTGGGGTCGCCACAGTTGCACCAAGCCAGCCTACTTCAGACTTGGGCCGATACGGTTCTTGGAAGGATCTGCTGGAAGAGACAGTGCGGGAGCTGCATGGGGCGG
Organism: Etheostoma spectabile; assembly: GCF_008692095.1. NCBI lineage: Eukaryota > Metazoa > Chordata > Actinopteri > Perciformes > Percidae > Etheostoma > Etheostoma spectabile. Next base: position 10,767,647 of record NC_045735.1, on the reverse strand, counting down.
CCAACTATAAAGATAAGCCCACAGCTGAAGACTACCGCCAGGCTGAACAGTTGATACTTCAGAGGGCTCAGAGGGATAGTTTTCAGCAGGAGTACAGCCTTCTGAAAGCTGGTAAGCCAGTCCCCAGCAGCAGTCGACTTCGCATGCTGTCTCCGGAGCTGGATGAAAAGGGAGAGCTCATTCGAGTTGGAGGACGACTACGTCGAGCAGAAGGCCTGGAACTGACCACTCTTCATCCAGTCATCTTAGACCCAGGTCATCGAGTGACTACGCTCTTGATCCAAGACTTTGACAACCGACTCCGCCACCCAGGTCCAGAGCGGGTGTTTGCCGAACTTAGACGCTCCTTTTGGATCCTGCGAGGGCGTGAGGCTGTCCGGCGCTATCAGTACAGCTGCACTGACTGTCGGCGATGGAGGGCAAGACCTGCAGTACCAAAAATGGCAGACTTGCCATCAGCCCGTCTGCGCCTTTTCAAGCCTGCTTTCTATTCTACAGGGATGGACTGCTTTGGGCCATTTGAGATCAAAGTGGGCCGGCGCAGGGAAAAGAGATGGGGGATTATCTTCAAGTGCCTCACAACTAGGGCTGTACACTTGGACCTCCTTACCTCTATTGATACAGACGCCTTTCTGATGTCCCTTCGTCGGTTTATTGCCCGTAGAGGAACGCCTGCAGAGCTGTTCTCCGATCAGGGGACAAACTTCAAGGGAGGTGAGCGAGAACTCCGTGAGACCTTCGTTGGAATGTCCAACGAACTGCAACATCTTCTTGCACCACAGAAGATCTCCTTCCGCTTTAACCCCCCAGCAGCTCCACACTTTGGAGGGGTGTGGGAGAGGGAAATACGATCAGTTAAGAGCGCACTCTATGTCACAGTCGGTGCTCAACCTGTTCCAGAAGAAGTGCTTCGTACCGTACTTATTGAGGTGGAAGGGATCCTCAACAGTAAGCCCCTGGGTTATGTGTCTTCAGATGCCAGTGACCCAGATCCAGTGACTCCCAGTGTTCTTCTCATGGGGCGGCCTGATGCTTCACTACCTCAGGTAGTCTACCCCGAAAGTGAGCTCATCTGCCGCCGCCGTTGGAAACACTCCCAAGTTTTGGCAGACCACTTTTGGGCCCGTTTCATCCGGCTCTATATTCCGAGTCTGCAAGCTCGCCAGAAGTGGCAGGCTACACCAGCTGATATTGAAGAGGACTGTGTAGTGATGATTGCTGATCCACACCTTCCAAGGGCCCTCTGGCCCATTGGGAGAGTGGTCAAGACTCATCCTAGCCCAGATGGGTACATCAGGTCTGCTGATGTAAAGGTGAAGGAGAGAATCTACACCCGGCCAGTTGCTAGGCTGGTTGTCCTCCCTGCACTACCTTCTGGAGAAGATGGAGACAGTTCCACTCCTGCCACTACACCCCAGCCATAGAACTTTGTTGCCTTTATTGATGAGCGAATGTATTACATACATTCGGGGGCGGCTGTAGAAAAGGCCCCAAAGTTATGTTAGTGTAACAATTATTTAGTACACTTGACCAGATTGTGCTTTATGTTTCACGTTTACTCCCGTTTTATTCAGTGCTTTTAACAGCCAAAGTGCATGCTGGTATGTATACTTTAGTTGACGTCACCGTTAACAAGCAGTATGAAAGAGTTAGTCGGTCAGTTGGAGAGCAGTTGTGAGCGGCACCTTCCTTAAGAGTGTGCGTAAATGAAAAGAAAAACCACAACCACACACACCCACACACGCAGAATTACCCTCACAATTGAAGAAGAGAAAATAAATAATCATAAAGGGAACTACCTCTCAGCTCTTCATTTCGTACTCTGGAATAAGTGGCCTTAAGTGGTGCTCTGGCCGGCACACCTGAGTGAACCTAGTGATAAACCCAGAACTAGCACCTAGACTGAGCGTCTACTCATTATCTTCACTTCAACTAATGTGAGTGTTAGCAAAGATCCTTCTCTGGTGTTAGCTAGCTATCTTAATGCAGGTGTTACGTTAGCTAGGTGAAGCACGCTCCCCCGAGTTAAGTCGAGCGCTGAGTTCACAAATTTGTGAAATCCAATAAAAAATAAACTTTTCTCATAACAAACAATAACAGAAGATGGGAATCATTTCAAAAACGTTTAACTATCTATGATGGTTTGATTGCTAACGTTAGCTTAAAACGCCATTCAACTGACAGCTTTTGTTGTGTTTGGTTGCTATTGTAGCCGGCAGTGAACGAACTTCGTTTAGTAGATCAATTTTTACTGTGCTGACAGAAGTCTCTCGTTAGCATGTTGTAGGCTACTTGTAGCAAAGTGACGCATGCGCAACTCACATCTTCACTCTTCGCAAAGGGACACATTTGTTCCCGTGGCAACAGACAACAAACATTTCCAAAACTGATGTCAAGAAGTTGTCAGGTTTATGAGTAAGCTAGCGACATTTAGATATAACAAAACATTTAGCTCGTATTATTAGTCTTTTGAACTTGTTAACAACAAACTAGCTAACACGTTAATTAATTCTTCATTGCTCTGAATACTAATAACAGAAGACCATGGTAAGTACTAGCTAACGTTAACGTTATTAGTATTAGGGTAGTTAACCTGTATGGTATAACGTCAGTTGCTAAATCCTAGTTTTCAAAGGAGTCTCAATTTAGGATACCTTTGTAATTAAATGGGAACGGTTATGTATTAACACGTATGGTAGCCAACTAATGGTACTCCCTGTAGAGACTGGGATCCAGCTCCACGAGTTCCAGGAGCAGCTCGGACACCCGCCGGTACCGCATCCTAGCCCCAACCTCTCAGGTGGATGAAACACTGTTTGGGAGCCCAAAACCGGTGAGTGAGGCACGTTACATGTCGTCACCGACCCTAGACAACGAAACTGCTAGCTACGTATTTCACATTTCTAATGATATCACTTGCTAATTTTCTCATAGCATCACTTTATGGTGTAGCTAACTGTTATGTATTGCATGGGTTGTAGTACAGGAGCATAGAACTCATCTTCCTCTACCGTTCCACATGCTAACAAATTTACCATGCTCCCTGTCACCAATAGGATTAAACTCAAAATTACATACAGTGCCTCTAAAGTCATTGGTCTCCCAACTCCCACCCTTACTGACACTGCCATCACAGGCAAGGCACTCAACATAGCACACGACCCCATCCGCCCCCGGAACTCATGCTTCACTCTACTCCCATCCAGCTGCAAATACAGACTTCTGATCTGTCAAAGAGCATGCTGCAGCAAGAGTTTCGTGCGCTGTGCCGTTACTGTCCTCCACAAACTGAAACAATAATACTCAATGTTACCTGCCCGCCTGCCCCCCCCCCCACACATAAATATATTTGAGTTGTTGGTAACAAACTCTGTCCAGATATCATCACAGTTAGACAAACGTGGAAACTCAGCCTCCAAGGCCAAGAATCCATCCCAAAAGAACCAAGAAGACAATGTTGTTCAAATCGTCACCAAGGACCTCATTCGCAATCTCAGGTAGGCAACACTCATTGATAAGCTCCAAAAATTGTCTGCCAGTTTGCTTGTGTTTATGAAAAGCATAACGCACACTTTAATAGATGGAAATTGAAGTAGCTGATTTAAATGTCCAAATAATTTAAAAGCAGGTGCTGTGCTAAGCAAGTAATGAATACTAACTTTATAATCAGACCCTACAATTCAGAGCTATTGTATATCCTATGTATAGATTAAAATAAATAAATGTCACAATATTGTAAAGGTGCTTACATTTCAGTGAGTATGCACTACTGAAACACACAAAGCACATATAACACACCACCACTTGTCATTATGCCAGGATCCCATTTAAGGATCCTTCAGGAGAGTCCATTATTCTACCATCAGCTGAGTTCGAGCGGATCACCTCAACGTCCCGGGTTGTCACCAAGGAGGAAAGGGAAGCCTTGAGGGAGGCTTATCACAGAAAAAAAGAGGAGGAAATTGTAGGAAACGTGAACTTCAATCCAAATTATCCATTAACTTGGAAATTTACAATGAGCCAGTACTCCCTTCACTCTTTTTTAAAATATACCTCTCATCCAGAAAGCTGCAGAGGAAAGGAAGCGCCAAATCTATGAGGCAGACTTGTCCCGTAAGGAGAATCAGGCACTGACGGAGCTGGAGCGTGAGGCCCGGGACCGTGCTCAGCGCTTAGTGGAGCGGGCCAACGCCTTAAGGATGGAGCAAGAGGATGAGATCAAAAAGCTCAACCACGTAGGAAGCAGCTGCAGACATGTTGACCACAGATGTTTAAAAATGTGCTTGAATGTTAATTTGTCAAAGATAGGCAGCACTGCTGATTTTTTGTATTTCTGTGTGTGCTTGTGTGATCCCCTCAGCTGATTATGGGTGCTCAGTGTCAAGCCACTCGTGACACCCAGATCCAGGAGAAGAAACAGATCCAGGCAGAGTTATCAGAGGAGGAGAAGCGTCTGGATACCATGATGGAAGTGGAGCGCCGCAAGGCCTTGGAGACTATGGAGCAGATTGATGAGCTGCGCAAACAGCAGAGGATCGGGTAACACACAAAATCATTAATCGATTGATTTGCACATAAATAATGTTGTAAAAAAAAAATCTTATACCACACTGTAGGGATGAAAAAAAACACCCACATCTTCCTAAAGAGATCCATTTTCTAACCAGTAAAAGCAAAGAGCTTTAGTGTAGTTATCATGTGTGTGATGTGCCTGTGTTATATTCCAGGGGAATGCAGAAGATCTATGACCAGATCCGGCAACATTTGGAGGAGAAGCAAGTGCAAGAAGTGATGAAAGAGCTGGAGAGACAGCAGATAAGAGAGAACCAAGAGAAAATGAACCTGGAAGACCTGAAGGTGCAGACGCAGACCATGCAGACTGAACACAAGCACTAGAAATGAACATTTAGAGTCACACACAGGGGGATATGCAACCACATGTACAGCACACTTGCATTGGAGTTTGTTTCTTCTCTGATTGGTTGTCTTCTTCCAGGCCCTAGAGAAGAAGCGGGACGAGCAGCAGCGTCTGCAGGAAGAGATCAAGTGTATCAATAGCGAGACTTTGCGGGCCAAGGAGCAGCGGAGAGAGGAGGAGAAGCTGGCTGACATGAGAGATTTGGAATACATACAAAAGAAAATGGTCAGAAAACACAATTAGACAAACAGCAACAAGGGATAGTTTATACCTATTAAGTTCAGTTACATAACTGACTCAACATGTCTTATATATTAAATGTTATTAAATATAAGCTTTCTTCATGACCTCTGCAGGAGCGAGAGGCAGAATATGAAGCAGAGCAGAGACGAATCAAGAAAGAGAAAGAGTTGGAGATTGCCAGGCTGAGGGCTCGTCAAGAAAAAGAAAAGGACTACAAGGCAGAGCAGGTCAGGACTAAAACTACCAGCTGACCCCCACCATAAAGGTGGTACCTGCTGAATTTAATATTACTTGAAATATCACTTTTTAAAGGCACTTACCTTTCCGTTGAAATTCTTGTGTCTGTGCATTTGGAAGGATGAGCTCCGTGCCCGGAGGAACCAAGAAATCACTGATAGAGAATGGAGGAGAAAACAGAAAGAGCTTGGTGAAAAGAAAGCGAAGGAGGAAGCGATGCTGAGGGCGGCTCGCTTGGAGCAGGTCCATGGCAAAGAGAACTTCCTGTCGATCGAGGCTGGCCGGGAGAAGGCAGAGTTTGAGAGGCTGCTGAAGTATGAAACATCACATTACATCACATCAACTCACATTACCTTAAGATTCTGAGTCAAAGTAAAATACCATTTACAACCTAGTGTGTATGCAATGCACCTAGTATTAAGGCTTTATTATTGGTTTCCATTTATTCATACTAATTTTACATTCAGCTGTACCATTTTATTAATATTAGCTTTCACTGCCACTTTTACCTTTCTCCACACAGGGTGCAACAGGAAGCAATCATCAAACAGAAGGAGGAGGAGGAGAGGCAGCGTCAGAAAGCACACCGTCACGCCGAGGTAATCCGAAATCAGGTGAAGGAGCGTGAACTCTCAGCCGTAGCTAAGCGCAGAGAGATCTTCAAGGAGGCCGAGCGGTTGATGGAGGATGCCCGGCAGAGGCGCGTGCGCCTCGATGAGATCAAAGAGAAGAAGTTGAAGGAGCTTAAGTAAGTACAGGCAGATTAATGGGTCTTTCTTGTGGCTGATAATTTTGACAGGACTGTCTTTAACTAAATCAATCTGACCCGTTTGTCAACGTGCAGGGCTACAGGGCTCTCTGAACAATACTGCAGTGAAGTGGAAAGGAAGGCCCGGGCCGGTGCACTCTAATTCACTCGCAACCGGATTCAAATTGTGCGACGGCATCACATGTTTTGTGGTCTCATTTAAGCAGAAAGAACACGTTTCAAGTACTATGTTATATAAGTAACTTGAACATATATAAGAATTTACCAATAAAGGTTTCTACTGCACTTTAATGGCTTTTGACCACTGGTATGTACTGTACACATTTTAGTAGTTGGTGTTTTAGTATCGCTTCTTTTTGAGGCATTCCTACTTCCTCTCACACAGACCGATTCCACAGGAGACTGGATACAATTTTTAGTTTTTATTTAGGCTAGTATTTCCCTTTCAGTTGAGTCATATTCTTCCACTTATCAATGACAGATCCCCTTTATTATTAATATGCATGACAACAGAAAGGAATTCAACTTATGTTAGGGTTAGGATGACACTTTACACACACACAGCTTAAAGCATGTAGGGAAGTTAAGTACATCAAGGTAAATACAGGCTCTTATTTCAGACAATTCTTGACAAAGAATTGGATGTACTGAGACCTAATTTCTTCATAACCATCTAAACACACAACCTACAGGAGTGTTCATTGATCTAGTCAAGCTGTCATTAGAACACCAAAGGTTCCACAAGCCTGTCTTCTTCTGCCTCCTTGTTTGTTCTTGCTGCTTAGCATTAAAAGGAGGAGGAAACAGGACAGGGGAGTGGGTGGAGGACAGATGGGTGGGGTATCCATCTAAAAGTTTTCAATTCTTCATGTTCACATCCGTACACGCAAAAAAGTAATGGTGACCGAGGGAAACACTACAACACCTGGCATACACGGACCTCAGCACAAGGAGGGTTCCGAGTAAATATACATACATACACACACAAACAAACACACACCCGCACCACACACACACACACACACACACGGTACTGTTAAGGGGTAAGGGCCCTGGGGTTTGGTAGACATGGTCCCGTCCTTGCACATACACAGATACAGTCTCACACAAGCACTGTACACGGCACAAGAGGTCACCTAAATACATGGAGCCAATGAAGGAAAGCTAACATCTAAGAGGGTGGATTGGATAGCCCAGTACAGGCTGAGAGGGGGTTAAAATTCTTCAGACCATCAGGTCACACTCACTTGCTCGCACGCACGCATGCACGCACGCACTCACATACATACATACACACACCCTCATCCACACAGTGACATACGTCTGTATGCATTTAAAACTCCATAAAGCTACACGCCTGTGCAGAATATACTATCATTACTTAGTGTTGCTAGCTATAGCCACTTAAATGGCAATATATGTTCAAATATTATATGTAACCTTTTTTCCTCAGAATATACAACGATGAAATGCATTATACAGACAAACGAGACAATGTAAGCTGTTCACATGTTCAGTACATCAAAAGTAAGAGCTTCTCTACATTAATTTCTTCACGAGTGCAAAATCCAATGCTCCTCCACCTACTTCAAAAGGTTCGTTGCTGAGCTTTAGCAAGTCCACTTCTGCGAAAACCATAAACCAATAAAAAAAACATGACAATTACAAACACAAAACAATATTCTAAACAAGTAGTCATAAATATGGAATGTGAAAAAACAAACATGTGGTCCAATTTCTTTCCAAACAATACAAATAAAAGTCCTTCAATGCAGGTAAATGTTTCTCTTGTAACGGGACAACATAATAAAAAAGTAGTACTCGAAACGAGAGTGGGCTGTTGCTTGCTTGTGGCCCCTGTTGTGAGTAGAAGACCATGGGAAGCTGGTGAGGAACACAAAAAGAGAAGGACAGATGGAGGAAGGTGTTGGGTCAAGTTGTAGTGGTGGTGGGGGGGGTGGTTGTTGGTTGTTCACATGCTATAACCGAAGCTGGGCTGTGGGGGCTGGCCGTAGCCTGGTGCTGCTGTGTAACCGTAGCCATAGGGCTGCTGAGGAGGCACAGCCACGTTGGGCCCTGCTGTGAGCATGAGCTGGGGTGTGCCTGCAACACAAACATTAGTAGTGAAGAGCATGGCTGTAGTCATTTTGTTTAAAAAAATATATATATATTCATGTTTCCTTAACAGCAACACAATTATCATCTGTGAGTGGTCCTTTATTTTTTACCGTAAACAATGGGTTGAGACTCAGTAGCTTGCTCCTCCTGTTTCCTCAGGGACTCGGAGGCTTCGAGTTTGTCCACCTGTGGAAAACACAACAGTGGCAGTGTCAGACTTCAGTTACACTGTGGCCGACGGGGCTCATGAAGAGCAAGGGCTGAGGCGCCGAGTTTGTAAAAACTGACCTCTGGGTTATTTCACTGGCTGACGGATGGGACCATTCCTGACTGGCGAAGACGAATATAGTCCAGATTTAAATTAAAACAGGCTGCAGGACGCAGGCCTTGCTAATGAGTTGGGAGGTCCTCTATAAGGCAAAAGAAGTAACTACAACCAAAGAGCTACTGGCAACTATCAGACTTGGCTACAACACTATCAGATACAAATTCACTTCTTTGTGGAAAGTATTAGGGGAGGAAGACAAAGACAAACTGGGCTACGGGGCAATAATGGTCCCACCATCCAGCCATCCAAATCATCTAATCTAACACGTCTGAGTATGTAGAGAACCGACCCCTCACCAGTACAAGTATACATACTAAGACCAACATTTCTGTTGTTCACCTGTTAGCTAGTGTCCATCTCTCCGCACATTTTGTGTGTTAGGCTGCATTCACATACAGTCGGGCGGTCGTAAGGTGTTCCAGTGAAAACAGACCTCTTGACAATCATTGTGAATGAGCTTTAGGCTGCGGTGGCGGGGGGAGCTGGGAAAAAAACTCAGCAGCCTGCGGTGAAAAGTTGAGACCGATTCAACTTTTGAAGAAACGCAGCCCGTCATCCTGAAGGGGCCAGTCATGTAACCGGCGGTCAGACTTGGCAGTCCATTTTGAGGCGGTGTGAGAGTCCCGTACAGTTAACTTCACTGTCTCTATTATTTTTCACATTGAAATAAAGCTGCCTTCAAGTGCAGTTGGAAATGTCGAGATCTATAAACAATCTGACGGACAACAATAAGTGTGAAACATAAAGTCTACTTGTGCTACATTGGGTGGGACAAACACAATATGACATCACACAAAAGTGACATTCAAGTGACACTCCCACTGCCGCACAACCCTGTGGTTTGAACGCATCCTTAAAGTTGGTGGACAGAGGAACTAACTTGATTAGCCTTTGGTAGCAATCAGGATTTGGTATTTCTGTCCGTAATACTTATAATACAATTTAAAGCTATGAGCCTAATAGAGGTTGAGACTTGATTCTGAAAGACTTGGCTCTGAAGATGCCTTGGTACTAATAAAATAGTAAGGAAAACTTGAGGCTGAAACATGCTTCATGTGTCTGTGTGTACGCTACCTTGTCTGGAGACTTGTGTGTACCATCCATGAACATGAATGAACACTTCACTCTCATCCTTGGAAATTCATGGGACTGGTAAGAAATGCTTTGAACTCTTTTATATGCTTCTATAGTCTATGTTGGGGTTACTGGAATAAAACACAAACTGATATCAATGCATTTATTTGAAAACGCAAAATTACACACATTTACAAAGCTTCTACAGTATAGTGTAAATTATTAATGTTAAATATCTTGCTCCATCTAACAATTGTGTTATCAATTAATGTAAAATTCCTATGATCTAAAGAATAGTGTGATGTGATGTCACCAAAAGACTTGTTTTGTCCGACCAACAGTCCAAAACCTAAAGATGTTCAATTTATTATCGCGTAAGAAAAATAACATGATCAATTAATTGATTAACAAAATAGCATTTGATGTATTTATTTATATAATTAGTTGACTAATTGTTTTGCAGTGGAAACTATCAAACTATCAGGTAAGAATAAACATTTGTTGTACCATTTGCCCATTCTATGATTACCAATTGCCACCGTTTCGAAACAACAACAATTTGTGGAGTACTCTTTAGCAAGTTTAAACATCTTAAGAGGCATGCACCCAGCCCATACACATGGCCCAATTAAGTCATTGCCTGCGTACAAACAGCTACAAGAAGCATGTAGCTAAAACTGCCTGGTTTTTCTTTGTTGCTTTAGTATTTGCTCAGCAGCTCAGACGCAGACAATGATGGGGAAAAAAAGAGCTAAAAACTATTCCAAAAAGTTAAGCAGCCAGCAAAAAAGCTTCAGATATTACCCTCAGTTATGACAGTGTGCAGCTTAAATACTAAAGAAATCAGTTAATGACAATAGGAAAGCTTTCCTCTTACAGTGGTTTTGGGTTCAGTTCTCTACATACTATCTGGTTTATTACGACTACAGTCAGTCAATCTAGTTAAGCAGGCTGGTTTGAGAAAAGACAGGCTCTTGTTTCGTTTCAGAAGAGAAGGGTTGACAGACATGCTGAAGCGGCAGTTGAGTTATTTTCTTCTTGAAGAGTGCATGAAAGAGAAAGACAGAGAAGCAGAAAGTGGAGGGAGTGTGAAAGAGGGTGGAGGGGATGGATTTGTACAGCCAGTTTAAGGTTTCCAGAAGCAGGCACAGCCAACGACGATGTCTCCTAGTCTGGCCTGAGCGCTGCTGATAATACCAATGGAGGGGGGGTAATGCATGCTTGTCACTCTACATGTACACATTTTTTACCCCAAAGAACACACCCAAACTGATTTTTTGCTCTAAAAGACTCAAGTTGTTTGTTGCTTTGTTGACCACACTTTACAGCAGCAAAGAATACTCAAGACACTTATACTGTAGAAAAATAGCCCTCTCAAAAGGCATGTCCTATTGATTATGGTTTTTAATCGCCTGTGTTCTTCTATGGCATTGAGATGAATTAGGTACAAACCATGGAGAAAAATAATAGAAATGCTCTGTAAGAACGGTTCCTTAAAATGAAAATAATTGCACTCACGTGCTCTTTTATTACTGAAATTAGGTCTTACACTTAGCTGTGCTCTATGCTACTACACCACTGTCCAAATACAGTTATAGATATGTACTCACCCCTCTCCATATAAAGATGTAATCAAAAATTATTAAAGTGATGTGTCTTAAAAATCTCTTTACAAGGTCTACAAAACCATACTATTCCTGAAAGGGTCCTTTACCAAGTCAGTATGATGGAGAACAGAAGACAGCAGCTGAGTGGTGTTACAAGACAGATCAACATTAGCATTAATCTACACGTCTGGTGAGAAAAGGACCTGACCACAGCAGGTGAGTTTGCTATCCAGAGTGGCGCTCTTCACCCATGCCTAAGGAGAGCTGATGGGCATGCAAGCTTAAGTGGATGGCTCGTTGAGTTTGAAGAGAAAGCCTGTGATGGGTCAGAGACAATTATCACTGGACCTGGCTATTCCCCTCGGCTCTGTGGGGCTTTATTTCAGCTCATTGTGTCGGTTTTCTGGCACGTAACTTATCGTTTTTGACTCTTACTGCTCTCATGGTGTCGTAGGCAGCTGTTTTCAGAGACCAAGCTTGAGTTTGCCATACCAACTTAAAATGTCAGGGTTGTGTTTACTGTGCGTTTCCTGCTGACAAAAAAAACAAACAACTGTTGCAGGTTTGAGGAGTGCAACAAGAAAAATTAGCAATGGCCTCATCAGCAAAATTTCAGTGTTTAACTGCTGTTAGCAAAGTACAAGTATATTGTGTCTGTAACTGTAATCCTGTAAATTAAAAGTATATAAATATAGATCCTGCTTTAGTTAAGATCCAAGCTATTGGTTGCTGTATTGACATGCCTGAGCAAGTCTGGCGACCTGACAGCAAAATGTCACCACTTTAACAAAAACAAATGTTAACAGTGATCTCTGTTCAATTTCTCAGCAGGTGAATATTATCAGCACTTATTAATAATTATATGTAATGTCAAGTAAGGAAAAGAATTGTCACCTCTTAAACTAAGACATAAAGTTCACATGAAAGATTCTCACACCTCCTCTTGCTTTGTGTTTTGAGCCAGTCTAATTAAATAATAGGGTGATCACTGATGACATCACTGATGACAGCAAACCTAGCAAAGGGACCCTGAGGGACGGATGTGAAGAGCCCCGCTCTGGAGTCTTGTGGGTTGGTAGGTAGTCTAGTGGCGATGTGGAGTTTACAATCAGAAGCAGCAGAGTGA
>NC_045735.1:10753411-10755217 GCF_008692095.1 Etheostoma spectabile | reverse complement strand
GGGGGGACATGCGGTTTCTGCTAATTTCACTCCTCCAAACTACAGGCTACAGGGTACGGGAGAAGGGTAAAAAAGAATGATTAGAAAATGGATTAGACTTTCACCTTTTCCTTTATCGCATCAACCTGGGAAGGAAATTCAGAAAGGCAACGTAAGGAGGAAAAAAAACAAATGCAAGTCTCCCAAAATAGAAATAGAGAGAGAGAAGAGCAAACAAAGAGCTGATCACTTAAAGAAAAAAAACACAAAACTCCTGAGAGACAGATGCGGGTAACACCACCACTTTTGATACAAATGCAGACTTGAGATCTCTCTGTTACTGTGGATTTCCCCTCGTTGCTTACAACATTGTAAACAATAAAATACATGTGGGCTTACAGTAAGTTTGAACACTTACACAAAATGTACTATGTAGAGTGTTTAACATATAATGCAAATACTTAGGAAATGATTTTATGTTACTATACAAATGTTTCCTTGTTTTTATCCATTTTAAGTAACCAACTGGTGGGGTTTTCCGCAACAAGCACCAAAACGTAGTCCGCCACGAGAATACTCACTAAAACATGTTTGTGTAATTAACAGCTTATATGAAAAACTGAAGTTTTTTTGATTCAGTAACATCCACCAAGTTGGCATTTTAAGTTTGGCAAATAAATGCAACTGGATTTATTTATTTAATTATTACAAATGCTTCACTCAGGTCCGCTGTCTTTCATAAAAGCAATAGGTGGGTCGTTCTGTATGCCATGTAACAAATGGCAGCAGTTATGAATCTCCTCTGGAACACATTTGTATGGAAAAGTAGCTTGAATGGATGGAGATCAAAATGAAAAGGAGAACAACAGTGATGGCACATAACTGATAGAAGCATAGAAAGATGAGCACGAATGGAGTAAGGAATAGGCAGTACTGGGGGACGATACTGTCCGGGGAGAACTGTGCGACACTGCCTATAGTTATAGTATTTGCAAACATTTTATTTTTAGAAGCTGCTGGTGCTTTTTTAGGTGTCAGTTGGGTTGAAACCGATCAGGGAAAAAGTAATCAATTCAATTGAAAATGTTTCTTTCAGTGGTACACCCATCTGAACAGGTCTGACATGTCCTCAAGAAATGTGGGTCTCACAGATTTGCAAATACTAGTTCACAAGTATTAGCAACACCTGATAGCAGGAGTAAAAACTCCTAGTCAATATCTTGCCCATCTACCTTGTTATTACCTTCGTTCACTGTAGTTACCTTAGAATTGTAAAAGGTATCTATAGATTGAAGCAATATACTTTTCTCTCTTAAGAAACCTTTTCACAAAGCCATCTAACTTGTCCTGATACCCCACACACACACACACTGGTTACCTTTGGCCGACCCACCTTAGAGAGATACTCCCTCATGACCTGGATGAAGTATGGCATGGAGAAGTCCATGATGTTGTGTCGCCAGGCGGTCTCCAGCACCACGTCGGGCCGCAGCAGGTCGTAGCAGGTGAATAAACAGGCTGCAAAACATTCCTTCTTGTCCTCATTCAGGAACCAAGCCAGGAGCTCCTCTGCCAGCTCGATGTCTTTGGACTCTGATGCGTACTGCATGGCATCCTGCAGAGCCAAAAGCACAATTACAGTTCAATAAATTGACTTGGGGAAAGTGACCACATCTGCCATTTAACATTTCAGCAGAGTCAGTTTGTTCCAAGGTTAAAATGTGATGCTGTGATTGACACTACTTGGAAGAGAGGCAGTATATATGGAAAGGTATTGTTTGTTTTAGTAGCCACCCACCTTGTAGAGCTTGTCCTTCTTGCAGAGCT
>NC_045735.1:10738046-10753401 GCF_008692095.1 Etheostoma spectabile | reverse complement strand
TTTCCAGCGGTTGTTGCCCTTGAAAAGGTAGGCTGCGATTCTCCTAAACTCAATCAACTCGTGCTTCTCCAGGCCCTGGGCCAGTGTGATATTGTCAAAGTTGTCGTAGGCATCGATGGAAGCACGCAATGCCTAGATAGTGAGAGAGGGGATAATGTGATACAACTGAAAATCCAATTTTTTTTCACTACAACAAACATAAAACATCTACAACAGATTATTGTACTATCCCTTATGATACACAATGTACAATATCAAAATATCATACCGCATAGTCTTCCTCAATGATGAAGAGGTTGTTGAGTGCCTCATTTACTGACTTGTTGTTGTGATTCTGGACAGACCTTAGGTAGGGTTTAACCAGAGGCAGCTGTTTCACCTAAATAAAGAATCATCAAAAATAAATCATCACTGTCCATGTTCATGTAATCTCATATTCAAATGTTTTTTCTTTTTGTAGTTCACCATCACATATCATGCTCTACCAAAAACCTCTAAACTACTTCAAATGGGAACAGTCACTCATAACTTTGATGTGATCCACAACAGAATCTATTTTTTGATATTTTGTGAATGCATACAACCTAACACTTTTGAGAATTGTTTACAGAAAGCAATAATGGCCCAGGACCTTGCTGAAGAAGTTGACAGCTCGTGAGTGGTCCAGTCTTGGAGAGAGGACGATGAGCAGGTCGTTTAGAAACAATGGTTTGAACTCCAGATAAAACTGGACGGCCTTGTAGTACAACTCCACATTGGCCACCTACAACAACAAAAAACACACATTTACTCAAACTGAAAAGCTACAAATAATTTCTACCACAGTTAAAGCTCAGTATTGTGCTTTGTCACTTTTGTTAATAGTATAAAATGTTACTAGAAGGAATACTAGCATCACTAATCAAGTACTTTTTTTTTTTTTTTACCTTGGTGACAATGTCCTTGAACTGGCCCTCCTTCCAGGCATTAGATGGGTGGTTCATCATAGTGATGATGGCGTTGTCGTACTCCTCGTACTTGTCGTAGAGGAACACTAGCTCCCCCCAGAGGTGGGCCTGCTCTGCTGCCCTGAGAACCTGGCACACAACACAACACAACACACACACACACACACCAGTTCATGAACTTATATCTAAATTGGTTTACAGATCAGGAACATTTTTACAGACTAAGCAGAGAGAGGCTAGTATTGATCAAATCAGTTACCATAAAGTTGAACTAAAACTATTAATAGGGTTGGAACAGTTCAAGTAAAAAAATCCAAAACGTTTGGGCCATTAGTCACGATACGGGGGACATATGTATTGTTTGGTTACTGTTAGCCTCACAGACTTCAATCAAAAGGGGGGGGGGGCCTTGTGAAACCACAGTTGGCACGGATAAGGATCTGATTAAAGTAACTTTACTTGAGAATTTACATGCCATTAAATCCTGTTCTATAATATCCACCATTTGGACACTTATCTTTCAAAATATCTTCTCAAAAAAAAGAGAGGAGTTTTTCCCTTGCCACTGTCACACTAACTGCTTGCTCTTGGGGGAATTATTGGAGTTGTTGGGGCCTTGTAAATTATGAGAGTGTGGTCTAGACCTACTCTATCTGTAAAGTGTCTTGAGATAACTCTTGTTATGATTTGATACTATAAATAGAATTGAATTAATGAGAAAACCTATTCTTTTAATAGATTAGACATTGAAGAAATGTATGTTTCTTATGCTCTTAGCCAGTACTTTGTTAAGGTAATTAGTTAACTTTGTTTCGCCAAATAAATAAATAAATGAAAAGCCTGTTGAAATTGTCAATGTACCAAAGATGGACCGAACTGAACCGAAAACTGTGACCCCAAAACAGTGATATGAACCAAACTGGAAATTTTGTGACCCGTTCCACACCTAGAGTATGAGGGAAAGTTACATCTTTATGCTGTAAAGATTATTATAAATATTTTTTGTTTAAAGATGTCACGTTGTTCCCCTAGCCTACCTTTGGAATGTTGACACGGGACCAGAAGAGCTCCAGGTGCTCCCTCATCTTCTGGGGTTTGAATTTTGAGTAGAGGATGGCCAGCTCAGTGAACATACCCATGTGAGCACGCTCCAGTCCAAGGGCAGCCTCCAACATGGTGATCAGCTCCTCAAAGTAACCGCGGTCCTGAAGGTACAGACGGACTTAATGACACTAACCATAACCCATGAAACCAGTAATAAAAACAGAATAAACAGCGCAAAACCTTAAATTTTAAACTTAAGTTCAGGGGAGAAAGATTATTTAATTGGAGACTTTGAGAAGTTGGCTTAAAGTCTGGGTAAAGCAAAATCAGTGATTTCCACTAACGTAGTCTTTCAGCCTTGCCTTGCCTTCAGCCCTAATTGGCTACCTGGCCTGCCAGCACTTACTGCTCACTGCTGTGAGCGTCTGTCCCCATAAGGCAGCACTCTTCTTTGGCTCAGGGGTTGTGTGCTGTGCTACAATGTGTCTGTGGTGCTTTTTTAGTACACATGCTAGCAAACTAACATAGCTGCAAACGAGTCTGTATATGCCAGCAGCTCGTTCTTCGGCTCAGTGCCGTCAGTGGACACTCCCTCATCTTCTCAGAGTAGAGAATACTATTATTATTTTCCCCTTGATTTTGAAACCTAACTTAATATACGTCCCAGTTCAGATTTGGCTGGGAGGTTAAAAACTCATTTTTCTGTGGTCTGACAAATTTAGAACACATTTATTTTGGCTTTACCAGGACTTTAAATATATCACTTGAGCCAAGGAATGTGGTACTGCTGAACCAGCACCTACAAAACTAAGATTTACACCATAAAAGGTGCAACAAAGAAATTTCATCATTAAGCTTTGACAAATTATATTTAATTATAAAACAAAGGCAACAGAAACCCCTGCTGTCCTGTGCACAAAATGTCTGATACCAGATATGTGCTGAGTAGTTACTCAGCATTTACAACAAGTGTAACAGGTGAGTTTTAGACTGGTCCCAGTTGCCCGTTACCTGGTAGTAGTTAATGAGTTCCTCCAGTTCATCGGCATGGACGACAATATGCAGGCCACACATCTGGGCAAGACGGAACTCTTTCCCATCTACACACGCAAAACACACCTGGAAGAGAAGATAATAAAACAATGTGTTAAATAAAAGTTAGTTGACAGTGAACGGCTTTTACTTACTGACACTATAAAAGGAATGCTTAGTGTTTAGCTTGAACTCAGTACAAGCTCTGAAGTGTTACATCTGACTCTACTATTCAAAGGACTTTTTCTCCATAAAGAGTTAAGAGATGAAACTGTATTGTAATTCCTCACCTCCTTCCAGGTGCGGGTGCTGTTGGCCTTGCGAGCTCCATCCACAGCTGCCTGGTACTCTCCCAGGTGCACCAGAGTGGAGGCCAGACGGCCAAAGTTGGACACATTGTTGTAGAGAAGTTTGGCTGCCTCATACATTTTGTCGTCATAACAACGGTCACCCACCTCAAGGAAAATTGACAAAATGGAGCGCATTAGCACAGTAGCAACTGTTTAACAGGTGAAAGAGAATTAAGTGGTAACAAGTGTGTATGTTAGTGCGTGCT
Organism: Etheostoma spectabile; assembly: GCF_008692095.1. Lineage (NCBI taxonomy): Eukaryota > Metazoa > Chordata > Actinopteri > Perciformes > Percidae > Etheostoma > Etheostoma spectabile. The sequence continues at coordinate 10,749,822 of NC_045735.1, read as the reverse complement.
GTATGCTTCCCAGGACCTACTTGCTGAATGTGAGCATTATTGGGTCCGTTAATGAACTCTTCCAGCTCAGCCAGGCGGTTTGTCTTGGCCAGAGCAAAGATCAACTCAGTTTCAACGTACGACTCACGGGCCTTCTTACGAGCCATCTGCAAAAACTTGACCAGGTCCTCCCAGTTCCCTGCACACATCAATCAACTCGGATCAACTTCATGAACACATCAATCTACAATATATTTACCAAAACACTATTCAAGTATCTTCATTAAAAAACAAAACAACAAATGACAAATCACACTAAATTTAGCATTCATCCAAAATTCTTCAGATCTAGGTACCAAATGAGCCAATACAATAGATACTGTTCATCTTACCGCTTTGGGCTGCAGCTTGTCCCACCTCCATATAAGCAGAAGGGTCATCTGCCTTAATGTAAGAGTCAATGGCTTCTTTGACCAGGCCCTTCTGCAGCTGGGCCTTTGCCAGCTGACTCCACACTGGTGGCTCATTGCAGCGCTCGGCAAACTCATAAGCTCGGTCCAGGTTACCAATGTGCTCAATCAGAACCTGGACAAAATGAGACAACGTTCAGATCACGTTACATCAAGCTCAATAACACAATTCTGGTGGCCAGGGTTTAGTTCAAGTATGTGATTCCTGAATAACACGCCTGGCTTAAACCAGTAAACACAGCACAAAATCTTTTGGGTTTATGTCCCTAGTTTTTAGACCCCTTACAGTCGAGCAGTAATTTGCAGTATTCCACTGACCTGCACAGCAGAGGTGTTGACATCAAATTTTCTAAAAATTGCAAAAGCCTCCTCAAACAGCTCATTACTGATGGCGATGTTCGCAATGTCTGGGGCATCATAGTTGTCCAGACGGTTGATGTACTCCATAACACGCGTCCGGTCAGCTTTAATAGCTGTCAGGATGAGCAGATTTTGGAGGTTTCTGAAAAACAAAAGCCAGTCTTAGTTAGGGTCTTATTTTGTATGCTTAGCTAAAATAGCTAAATACATTATTCAATGTTTTTTATTATGATCACAATTCAAGGCGCTTCTACAAAACTGAAAGCAGTTCATCAGTGAAAAAGTAATTGACGGACTTTTGTCCAAAACTTTCAAAATTATGCTGAAAAAGACTGTCTTACAAATATCTTTATTGTTGGAGATTGCAACATCTTTTCGGATACACAATCCCAAACATGCAGCCAGCCATAAACACTTAGCATATACAGGTAACATCTAGCCTCTCTCACCTGTGCTCGCTAAAGACAGAGTTATCCAGGACAATCTTCTCCAGAAGCTCGATGAGCTCATTGGGAAGGTCGGCAGTCATAAAGGCTTTGACTGTGACAGACACCTCCTCTGGATCCTGGGTCTCAGACAAGGCTGTCTGGACAACCTTCAGCAGAGAGGGACAACAGATTTGATACAGTCCAAAAAAAAAAAAAAAAGGATCCAATAAGATGGCTTATTTTGTTTCACAGACCAAATGCAAAAGCCATGTCTGTTATCTAATCAGCTTTTTGCATTTACAATTTAAGAAAATTTGTTCATGTGGCATAATTTAGTATCAGATGCCAAGGTGACGGACCTGGTCGATGAGTGGTCTTCTGTAATTGTTGGTCTCCAGCAGCACGCTCGCCCACAACTCAGGGTTCTTGCGCTTTACAAGGTAGCGGGACAGACTCTTGAACAGCGAGTTCTCATTGCACACCTGAAGCGTAATATACAAAAACAGATATCATGAGAGGAAACAGGTCAAAATGTCATGAGTATGTCAAGTAATGTAGCACAGTAAAACAGGAAACATTAATAAACAAAAAGTGCAACAAGACATGCAACATATATTTGTTACCAAGCATGGCTAACAAGGCTTCCCATGTAATGTAATTTATTTTAATTAGTTAACCCTTGTATTTTAGGATGCCTATTGTCAGCCGGCCGGGGACTACAGCTGGAAATTAGCCACCGAGGCTAAAGCTGCACCTTTTTCTGTGCAGGTAATTAAAGGGGACTGTCCACGACATTATAAACTAATAAAGTAAACTAAACAACAGAACAAGAATTACCACTTCTTACTCACAAAATTACCCATATTTTTGTCTTTCACAAAAGTAGGATTTCAGTTTAAACTCACATGAATCAGTTCCTGGTCACACTGTCCTCTTTCATAGGCCACACAGGCCAGGTGTGGGTCTCTTTTCTCGCAGTACTTGCCGACCACACGGCTGTCGTAGTAGGGGTTCTCCCTCAGGAAGCGCTCAGGGTTGTTGTTGCTGTCAATGTAGATCTTGGCCAGGGCGTTGTGGGTAGCTGGCTCCTCACAACCTTCATGAATACGAGCCTCTAACCAAGGCAGCAGCAGTTTCAGTCTGTAGAAAAGTACACAGTACGGATTTTACAGCACTCTAGCAAGGTTGGAGCAGAAAAGCAACTCATGACTCTATAAAGGCCAAGTGTTGACTCAGTGATTTCGCTCTTGCTATGCAGTTCAATTAGTTATTCTCTTCTTACCGATTTCTTTTCTCCACTTCAGCCACCAGTTCGTCCGTGGAGAACTGCCCTCTAACTACCAAAATCAGGTTCTTAATCACATCCTCAGCACAATCTACATCCAGTAATCCTCCAATGACCACTGGCAGACGGCTTGGGTTCACCTGGAATAAATTATCTCAAAATTACAACATATTCAAGGTCAAATGCACAACAATAGTTTTATATCAAGTGGAATGAGGCCATCTGCTATCTAAAGCATTCCTTGCATCAATGACAAAGTATAAAACGTATATAAAGCATAGAGGGATAGGGAGAGAGGAAACAAGATACAGAATGCAGTTTTCAGTCAGACGGAGCAAAACCCTTTTAATGTAGGTTAAGTTAAATGTTACTGTATTTACTGTTCAGGATTTTTTTTTTTTTTAAATATATACTATTTCCACCAGGCTAAATGTAAGTGTACCTTCTGCACGTAGATCTCAATGTATTTCTGCAGGCTGTTGCGGTACAGGTACAGGACCAGATCGTGGACAAAATCAAAGCGATCACACACAATGATCAAAGGCAGCTGGTCAGTCAGCTTGGCTTCCTGTAGAGATAAATATTGAAAAGAAATTATTGGCCATTAAAAAAAAGATAGCTTTGTTGAATGATAGTCTGCATAAATTAGTGGCAGACAGGTTAGATTATTTTAAAGTGACATTATTATTCTGCACTGATCCATTTCTGACCTTGAGGAAGTTCTTCACACGTTCAGGGTCGTAGCAGTTACTCTCTCGGCAGATTCTCTCCACCTCTTTGATCTGGCCTGTCTTGCAGGCAGCCTGGATATATTTGAAGTGGACCTCTGGATCCTGGCTGAAGTTCACAATGGAACCCAAGAAGTAGAACAAACCTGAAAGACATAAAAAGTTAAAATCAAGGGGAAAACTGCCTGCAACTTCTTTTAAACATGTGCTGTTTTTCAAAATGGACAGGAAGGGCGAAGTGCTTGACACTCAGTATATTCCCAGCATACCTTCAAAGCTCTTGAACGACTCAAAAAGTTCAGTGAGGGACTGAGTAGTAAGCTGCTCATGATACTTGGAGGCAACCTGGACACAGATCTGCAGGTTCTGGCGGATGTTTGCAGATAGCATGGCCCTCAGACACTCCAGAGAGTCCTCCACTGACAAGGAGCCAAAGAAATTCACCAACCACTGAAGAGACAAACAGAACAAAATCAGCAAATCTGGAAAACAGGATTATAGTCTTTTTTTCTTTATTTTTTTTTTTATCCATTTGTGTTAGTATTTTCTTGTGTTGCATGGTCTGTGTTGTACCTCTGGGTTGAGAAGGTGTGTGTGCACCACAGCACGCTTAATATCATACAGGTCAGTATAATGCTCCAGTGCCCTCTGCAGGAGGCCGGCCTTCTCACACAGCTGTGCCACGTGAGCGCGGTCATAGTGGGTGAACATCTGATTGCCCAGAATTGCATCTGCAACCTGCAAGACATGACATATGGACAAAGACATGTCAACATTGTTTGAAGCTTAGTTTTAACAGGAAACTTTGCATATAGGCAACAGGAAATTATTTGGGCATTTGGACTTCTGTCGGCTAAATGAACTGTGGTGTTTCAATTCTAGATCAGGTAATTTATGTACCTGTGGTGCATGCACCAAATTCATTTCAAGCAAGCGTGTCTGCAGTGGTCCCTCCATGGGCCTGTTATTCTTCAGGGCATCTAGTAGGAAGGATGTGCACTGCTGGATCAGGTTGTACTCCATGAACACATCAACAATCTGGAGACACAAAAGAAAAATAATCATAGATGTCAAACTCCTCTCAAAAAGACTGTTTGGATTTCTCTTTAACCAAATAACAGCTTCCAGATATGACATGTAGGTGCTTATGGTACTTATGAATGGTAAAGATGTGTTGTAGTTTTTTTTTTTTTTTACCTGTGTAATGTCAGCAAGTGGCTCTTCGTCCTGTACCAGCATCTGGGAGAACTGAAGTCCCTGCTCTGGACTGATCCGCATTACGTTCCTTAGCAAGAAGATCCAGTCTGGAGTGTAGCCCACCTACAGGGACAACAGATATTTAAGCAAAATAGCACTACATCTAAGGTGCAACATAGCCAAGATGGAACCATATAAAACACAGAAATGTAAAGACAGAAGAGGAACACAGATTCCAAAATAGCAAAATAGTCCCCTTCTCTGTACAACAATTGTCTAAGGTTATATATCATAAACTTGGAATAACAAAGTCAAGCATTGTCACAAACCTTCTTGGCATAGAGAACAATTTTCTGGAACTGTCCAGTCTCTGCAAAACACTGAATGACCTTATTGGGGACGTTGGCTCGGAGGTAGACACTGAGGGCAAGAGTAGGATCTACAGACTTCACCAAATCTCCAAGCTCCTCAGAGCACTCCAGCTACACACACACACACACACACACACACACACACACACACACACACACACACACACACACACACACACACACACACACACACACACACACACACACACACACACACACACACACACACACACACACACACACACACACACACACACACACACACACACACACACACACCATTTATTTACAGATGCAGTACAATACATACGCAAACTCATGATTGGTGAAAACAAAAATCTGAGTATAAAAGATCAACTGGAGACATCCTGTACCTTGTCCTCTTTCAACCATTTCTCTAACAGTTGCTTGCGGCCCTGTTGGAGGACAGGCCTACACAGCTCCAGAGACTCAAACTTATTAAGTTGGCCTTGGTCCAGCAAGATGCCAAAGTATTGGAGCAAGGGAGACGTCTGGCCTGGTTGGGCTGGAACACTCTGGAACCGACGGATGGTGTCTGGGGTCCGCAGGATACCCTGGAAAAGAAGAAGGAATGGATACACAAAGTAATTAAGTAACAGAGGGAAGATTCAGTTTGATAAAAGTAAACTTTGAGCATTGCATAGAATAATAATAGTGTACAGTTATGTTAGGTGAACATTAGTGACTATAAGATTCAAAAAATTACTTTTGGAAACTTTATAAACACTAAAAAACTGCATTCCAATTAATCTTTCTAATTGCTTTTGAACTATTTTAGGATGCAAATCTAAACTTGTTTTACATAAAGCTGGTGTTTACTGTCATACTAAGCTACAGCAATTTGCTTAGTCTTAACAGTCGGAGCTTGTATTAGTTGAACTGAGAATAATGTCACGTTGTTTGACCCCTCTCTGAGTGCACGGTGGAACACTGGCAGTACCTTGGGTGCATTGGCCGCCACCTTGGCAGCTTCTGAGTAATTCCCTGCTGCAAAGAGGGTGTTGAATTTGCGGGCAAACAGCTCCTCAGCTCCAGCAAGGTTGTTGCGGACAGCCATGCGGAGCGCCAGGTCTGGGTTCTGGAGCACATTGGTGATATAGGGAATGATGTTTTCCTCCTCCACGCACACCGACAACACCTGTAAAGTACATTTGTATGCTTTATTATGGATTACCATATATTTTAATCCATGCAAAGTGAATAAAACTACAAAGATTATTTGCAACACTTTGACACGTGTCTGTATTAACAGTGCACTCTTTTTTTAAGATTATTTGTTTGGCTTTTCTGCCTTTATTTGATAGAACAGCTAGGTGAGAAAGGGGAAAGAGAAGGGGAAGACATGCAGGAAATCCTCACAGGTCAGATTTGAACCCTGAACCTTTGCGTCAAGGCATAAACCTCTCAGTATGTGTGCCTGCTGTACCCACTGATACAACACGGCCACTAACACTGCACTCTTAATTGACAGTGAAATGTTGGCATGTTCTTTGTACACACCCCTACATGCAAAAATAGATTGCATTCCTAAATTACACAGAGGGATTGTCGCATATAGTGTCACATTTGTGTGTGTGTGTGTGTGCGTGCGCGCGTGCAAAATACACTGAGCTGTACATGGTAGACCTGCAGATAAAAGCCAAGAGCAATAACATTAGATTGTGTAGTGTGCTTGCCAAGCTTAACCCTCCTGCTGTGACTGTCACATGCTGCCTGACACCAAAGATGCTGCTACAGTCTGTTATTATCAAAGATTGGATTGGTCAAGGTCACCCGACAACACCTACGTTACAAGGACCTACACTGATAGACAAAAGCACTGACATACCACAAAGAGAGTGAATTACTAACAAATGTCAGCAATTACAGACCAACTTAAGCAAAAATCTATTATGAGGTATCCAGTCTTCTGATGTCAACTGTCAATTCAAATAAGAACCAATCTGCAAGATGTAATTTCTTTTGACTGTCAGATCTTGAAGAGCCTTTGCTAGAGTCTGTCAAACGCTGCTTATTTTTAACATTTATTAATTACAATTTCACACTATTAGATAAATGAAAGGCCAGAGAATGTGACATGATTGAACATAATTAGAGAACCATTGCATTATAATACCTGTCCTTTCCTGTTGACTCCAATGATACCCGCAGTAGGCTCGTGGGGGGCAGTGACAAAAATGGTCTCCCCACTGATCCTATTCATGTAGATACAAGTTCCAGTCTCCAGGTCATAGAGGTGGATGTAGCCATATTTGGTGATGAGAAAGACTACATCTTGCTTGGAACTGATCTAGGTGTACAGAAAGAGTAATCTGGTTACAAAGTGTAAATGATAAACAAAAAGATCATTAAAATGCAAGACATTGAACCCAAAGCTAATGCAGTATTGCCAGGTCCCACTCAGACCTGGCAATACCCCTCAGTGTCACACACTGAGGGGCAGGGTTTCTGCAGGTTTCACAGAGTCAAATTTATGACAATTTTATGATTTATGAATGAAATTTAAGACCTATATCCCAACATAAATAATAAATAAATATTTGTGGAGCTGTTGTGTGAGTCTCACCCAGGCAGTTTGGAGGTAGTGCTAGGGCCAGGGATGGAGACCCTCACAGCAGTTAGAGGTTTCTCACTTTTTGCATGAGACTCTAGCACACCAACGTTCCCAGTTTAATTACATTTCTTGCAAATTCAGTTTTTTTTCAAGCCAAGTATTGCTAAACTTGCACTTCCCCATAGCTGAAGAATATCATTGTTTTTACGATTGTGGTACAATCGGTAGGAGACTTGCGCTAATAACACAAAAGCTGATTGGCTGCAATATTAGTTGCATAGTGGTCTCATTTGTAGTTGAAATACAGCAAATTACATTTGGACTAACAAAACAGTGAACTACAACACCATGGAATAAAAAACAAAACGATTATCATTCTAAAGCGCATTAGAGGTAGTGCTACATGGACATAGGAAAATTAAGACCTTTTAAAATCACTTAAGACCTAAAACAATATTTCAGCAAATTTAAGACTTTTAAGGCCTCCGCGGAAACCCTGTTAATACCTCAATATCTAAATTCACCACAAATCTAAACAATTCTTGTTTCTGATAACACCCCTTATATACACCAAAACATCCCTTATCTCAATCCTAAAGGCAGTGATAAACCAGTGGGGAATATGGTTTTCAATCAGAAGGAAATCTTGTATCAAGTACAGGCTCTAAATGTCTTCTCCTAAGTAGTTTTTGTACCTGCATGGCAACAGGAAAGTCATTCTGAGCTTCTGGAGGAAAGAAAACGTCCACAGCTTTCTTTGGAAATGGTTGGTTCCCAGTCGGCGGAGTCCCTACTTCAATGATATGCAGCTAGGAGCAAAAAGACATTGAGATAAAATCATGTTACAAGGGCCCGTAGAATTTCTTTTGTAATGTGATGAATTCAATTCTGCATGCTCCTGAATGCTTATTTATTTTCACTTTTCAAATGAGTATCCTGAGACTTTTCAGTACTAGTAAATCTTACCTTTCCTCCTGCCTGTCCTCGCACTGCAAAGCAGAACAGGGTTGACTCTTCAGTGTTTCCCTCCATCTTGAACTGTGCAAAGCCGGCGGCATGTCCCTCAATGGGCTGAGACACTTTCCTGTCCACTGAGTACAGCTGCATGGCTCCAACAACACGGTTTTGCTAAAGAGAGAAAGCCCACAAGTTAGGCCAAAAGCATTTGTGATTTATAGTCAAATTAGGATTTCTTGGGGTTTTATTGATTATTTAACACCTCTGCCTACAACATCACAAAGACTATTGGAGTTTCTGATGAAATCTGCTGTTCTATAACACAAACTTAACCCGCAATATTTAAAACAAATATATCTTTACATTATACACGTCACAGACATTGAACTTTTTTGGAATTATACTGTATGGTCGGTGAAACTATATACCGGTATACACACACACACACACAACCAAATTGCCTGTCACAAAAGCTTGATTCGGTAGTCAGATGGCCGAGAGGACTACTCTATATTTTTGAATGGTCTTTATACTTTATGATTTAAGAAAGTCCTCTTTAAAAGTAGATGCTATTTTGTATAAAGAGTTTGCAAAAAAGGAATGTTTTGTCTTGTACTAGAACTACACTCAGTGTTGGAAATAAGATATTTAGATTTACTTTTTCATTTAATACAGCACAATAAAACGGTCACTTTCCCCATATATATATATATATCTTTTTAATGGACACCCTGCAGCCAATCAGAATTGAGTACTCACCCAGCCCATGCTATGATAGTATTTAGTGAATGTGTTAACAGTATTTTGTCAAAAAGGATTACCTGTGCTGAAATGCCAATAAGCAGCAGCCACTTCTGTTTGGCATCAGTGCGGTAGTTGATGATCTGGCAGCCTGCCAGGCTGGAGTGACGGTCAAAGACCTTGATTGGCTGAGAATCACCCTCCATGCTCCAATGGTAGACTGCATTGTCTGTGACCAGGGCAACGGTGTTGAGGGAGATCCACTTCCAAAAGGTCACGTCATCGGTCATCGTGTGAGCCTTCATCTTGCTCTTCATCTCAATGTTAAAGATCTGCAGGGTTTTTGCCGCTGAAAATATTCAGAGCTTAGGTTAACATACAGTGACGCAGATGAACGCTGTGACACCCCCACCCAAAACATTCTAATAATAATAATAATAATAATAATAATAATAATAATAGAAAAAACAGAAGAAGCAAAATCAGTTAGTGACTAAAGCTACAACCCACAAACCACAGCAGACTTTGGAAGTAAACATACAATTTGAGCATACCAACTTCCAATTGGTGGAGAGATGTTGGTTGTCAAGGTTTGGTTTAAGTAACACCCAAGGACCATACAGGAAGCCAGTATCAGTGACAAAACAAGAGGCAAGACCAACAATGGGGCAACCACTGTTTGATCTGCATTCAGTTAGGTCTGATGCAACAAACTGCAAATAAATGTATTCAGTTGAGGCTTAATATGGAAATATCTTGGGATAATGTGAAAACTCATCTATGAAACATTTGTTTTAATTTTATTTTAGAAACTCAAACAGTCTAAACTGTGTTTAGACTGACATCAGCAATGCATCAAAAAATACAGTCCTTTCATTCATTTCAATGAGGCCAGTGTGTTGACACAGCGGTGGAGGACGACAAAAAAGTTGAATGTGGCTCAACTTTTTCCACAACGCTATGCAAAGTACTGCTTTGGCTAAAACTGTGCAGATGCAGAGTCCACGTGAATTAATTTGCAATGTGAACGGGGTATCGCTACAGTTGACCTTGTATCATCGCAATGGATGCTAAAATTATTGTCGCTGTAATTATTTTCCAAAATGATAAAATCCTGTCTCGTAAGATATAAAATGTGCAGAATTTGGTGTCCGATTAGCCTTGAACTCGTGGATCTACTACTTAAAACAAGATACCCTGGATCCAATTTCATAATCCCACTTGTAAAAAGACGCCTGCATCAATAACTTTGCTATTTTGCGTCTGGATGCACGCTTTAAAATATTACAACTACTACACTTTCTGTGCTTCTTAACCAGATCAACAATGGCTTGCCATGTTGTTTTGGTACAATGGTCCAATTCTCTACTGATCTTCAACCAGATCAATTAGGAACCAGCGTCTGCATGAAAACATGGTGCCAAATGCAAGTCAAAATGGGGGTTTAAGGCATGTGTCCAGCCCGCCACCCCCTTCACCTACTAGAGAAATTAAAACTACAGGCATGTTTTTACAGCTCTTAAGGGATTCACTTCAAAATGTAATCCTAAAATGAGGGATGTGGGAATTTGGGTTGGATCTGAATGCAGATTAGCAAAAGACGACCACAAAACACACAAACAGATGTGATGATGAGAAGGATGCTGGACGGATGCAATCACACGCCCATTCTATTCTTTTTCTAGTCTCACTAGAAGAAAGGCAAGCCAATTTGTGCGGCCTAAGACACATTTTAGATTCAATCAGGCAAGCCTCAACCACACTTAACCCCCAAATAACTGTTAATACAGCATATGAGTGGCAATGCATACAGTGACATTTCTGAACAAATGCTTTGGTAATACTGCGTGTATAGTACATAAAAAAATTAGACTGCCTACATAAAATGCGGAAACAAGAAAGGAAGTGAATTTCAGCAGTATGTCTAGAGCACATATACCGCAATTGAAACAGAGGTTATTCAACAGCAACATTCAACATCCAAGCAGTTATTGTCCCTGCACATTCACTTGATCTCTGAGACTGGTGTCACAGGTTAATCCATGACCATCATCATTCTCAAAACCTTGCACCTCTAGTTGAATATATATGACAATGATAAACCCCAGAATAGTAATGCATCAAATATAAGAACCAAATTAAGTTTTACTCTCTTGCATGCTCACTCGTTTTCTTTCTTATAGTGGAAGCTGGAATAGATACAGTACAGGCCAAAAGTTTGGACACACCTTCTCATTCAATGAATTTCTTTTATTTTCATGACTATTTACATTGTAGATTATCACTTTAGGCATCAAAACTATGAATGAACACATGTGGAATTATGTACTAAACAAAAAAGTGTGAAATAACTGAAAACATGTCTTATATTCTAGTTTCTTCAAAGTAGCCACCCTTTGCTTTTTTGATAGTGCTGAAAACCCTTGGTGTTTTCTCAATGAGCTTCATGAGGTAGTCACCTGAAATGGTTTTCCCTTCCCAGGAGGGCCTTGTCGGGGTTAATTAGTGGAATCTCTTGCCTTAATAATGGGGTTGTGAACATCAGTTGTGTTGAGAAATCAGGTTGATACACAGCCAACAGCCCTATTGGACAACTGTTAGAATTCATATTATGGTAAGAACCAATTAGCTAAGTAAAGAGAAACGAGTGGCCATCATTACTTTAAGAAATGAAGGTCAGTCGGT
>NC_045735.1:10737459-10738030 GCF_008692095.1 Etheostoma spectabile | reverse complement strand
ACTTTGAATGTGTCCCCAAGTGCAGTTGCAAAAACCATCAAGCGCTACAACGAAACTGGCTCATGAGGACCATGAGGACCGCCCCAGGAAAGGAAGACCAAGAGTCACCTCTGCTGCTGAGGATAAATTAATCTGAGTCACCAGCCTCAGAAATTGCAAGTTAACAGCAGCTCAGATTAGAGACCAGATGAATCTCACTATTCACACTAGCAGCAGACACATCTCTCAAACAACTGTTAAGAGGACACTGTGCAAATCAGGCCTTCGTGGTCAAATAGCAGCTAGGAAACCACTGCTAAGGAGAGGCAACAAGCAGAAGAGATTTTTTGGGCCAAGAAACACAAGGAATGGACATTAGACCAGTGGAAATCTGGGCTTTGGTCTGATGAGTCCAAGTTTGAGATCTTTGGTTCCAACCGTTGTGTCCTTTGTGCGAAAAGGTGACCGGATGGATTCTACATGCCTGGTTCCCACCGTCACACCGGCACACCTCCTCCTCCATGCGTCACGCATGGAGGAGGAGGTGTGCTGGTGCTTTGCTGGTGACACTGTTGGGGATTTATTCCAAATT
>NC_045735.1:10737167-10737449 GCF_008692095.1 Etheostoma spectabile | reverse complement strand
ATACTGAACCAGCATGGCTACCACAGCATCTTGCAGCAACATGCAACATCCTATCTGGTTTGCGTTTAGTTGGACCATCATTTATTTTTCAACAGGACAATGACCCCAAACACACCTACAGGCTGTGTAAGGGCTATTTGACCAAGAAGGAGAGTGATGGAGTGCTGCGCCTCCACAGTCACCGGACCTGAACCCAATGAAGATGGTTTGGGGTGAGCTGGACCTCAGAGTGAAGGCAAAAGGGCCAACTAGTGCTGAGCATCTCTGGGAACTCCTTCAAGA
>NC_045735.1:10734299-10737157 GCF_008692095.1 Etheostoma spectabile | reverse complement strand
ACCATTTCAGGTGACTACCTCTTGAAGCTCATTTAGAGAATGCCAAGAGTGTGCAAAGCAGTAATCAGAGCAAAAGGTGGCTACTTTAAAGAAACTGGACAAAGACAGACATGTTTTCAGTTATTTCACACTTTTTTGTTAAGTACATAACTCCATATGTGTTCATTCATAGTTTTGATGCCTTCAGTGATAATCTACAATGTAAATAGTCATGAAAGTAAAGTAAACACATTGAATGAGAAGGTGTGTCCAAACTTTTGGCCTCTACTGCAGACCCAAGCAAGACAAACTATTGATGTGCATTTTAGCTTGCTCTCTACTTGATACATTATGTACAGTAAAAAATCATTCATTATAACTAACTGTGCATCTCCCTGTGTCATTATTCTGTGCTTTGCTACATGTGACAGTGTCATCAAAATGGTACATTTTCTTAATGGAAAATTTGGTGTATATATATATATATATATATATATATAATATAAATTATATCACAACAAAGTCAAGGTTAGATAGGTTAGCATATAGTTGAACTAAGAGAGAACTAACTAGAGAGAGAATACCCTGCTAACCGGTAGGAATGTACAGTCCTCTGCTGACCAATAAATATATATATTTGACTATAGCATCACAGGCCATTTCTAATCAGAACTAGTATTACCGTTGTACTTTGCACATCAGGCAGACTAAATAACGGCAACTTCATAGGAAAATGTCCACACAACAGCAATACTGAAGGACTTACAATGTATTCAAGACTAATATGTCACTGCTTGCTTGATTTTCACATTGTTTAAACTACCTTATTTTTTTCCTGCATGTTTTAGCCCTTTTAGTAAATACATACATATACATTACTACCAACTATTTTCCAAGGCGCATAATATCTTGTAACATTTCTTAATATTCAACTGATTCTCCATTAATGCCGGGGTTTGTTTAAATTCAATTAATATAAGATTTTTTTCTTCAAAGACCACTTTCTGGAAGATGTGTATTATATGTGGGTGCCTTCAAAACTTGATGAAACTGAGAAACTGCGTTATTTTTTTGCGTTATTTAACTGCTCTTTTTTAGTTTTGTTTCTTAATAAAGAGGCAGTCAGATTTACATGATTATCACACTGCCTATGTTAGCCCTGAGGTTTGCTACATGTGAGTCAACCTCCAAGTCAGTGTATTCATTAAACTATGTTTTTAGGACTTTGATGTTTTAGAAAATAGTCAGCTGTAATATAAAATATATGTAGCACAAATGAGACAAACACAAAAAAAAAGATAGTCCTTTAAGCTGCCCTCGTACTTTGGCTGTGCTTCTTTGCGTTATTGTAAATCCAAGCATTCATTAAAATGGCCAAGTGTGAAAACATTTCAAGACAGTGCAAACATAATTACACTTTGACAACTCATGATATGTAAAATTCAACTCACCGTCTGCAAACATAAGAAAGCAGTAGGAAATGAAAAAAGAGCAAAAACAAGCAAAATAGACAAAGCATTCATGACAGCATGACATTTTACTACCACTAGTACTACAGCTACCTTTCCTAAAATATCAATGCCTTGAACATTTAAATTTGTTACACTATACCTTAGCTACTGAAACTGTTTTGACAAACAAAATGGGGTGGTCTACATATGAACATCAAAATGAAAAGCAGACTGTGACAGCTACATAACTGACTGACAACACAAAGTTTTTTTTTTTTACACAAATGACCCAATGTATTAAAAAAGCACCATACCAAGGTAATACCGGAAAAATGTTTACTTTTAGTCTTATGTGCTTCCATGAACCTAGCACACTCCTATCTTGGTGGCACATAAAGCTATGTGCTAACAGCGCTAGATATGCATTTCAGCTAGAGCTTACCTTTAAGGGCAATAACTTTGCTGGCAGGGTTCATGATGGCGCTGTCTGCAGAGATGGGCCTGCGGATGGGATTATTGGGGTCGGCCATATCAATGATGACAACCTGGGCCTGCTCTCCCACTTTCTCTCTTATACAGATGAACTTGTCAGACTCCATAGTAAGAGTGCTGAATCCAATGTTGGCTGGGTTGATTCCCAGGTTCTGGAGCTGAGATATGAACGCATGACCTGTTTTAGTAGCAGCCCATGGCCAACATAGTTTACTTTAAAAAATGTCTCAACGATGATACAAACTAAGTCCAAGTAAGGAGGGAACACCATTTCAACACCTAAGGCGTCATTATCCATAAAATCATTTCAAGTCACACTTTATAATAAATTATAACTAGCATGATGAGCTAACATATTTAAGTCATAATTTTCAATATATTTTTTTTCAATAAATTGTAGTTACTTTCTTGGGTTTTTATTTTAGGCTAAATGGCAACTTCTGCTGCAAATTTCTGGCACAGCAGAATCTAAGAAACAAGTAGCTCTGATGGTATTAAACCCTGTCAAGCACACGTCAAAAAGGGTACCTCATTTCTTGTTTTCTGTATAAGTGTCCTTGGGATACATGCAAGATTCTTAAAATTGAATTTATTATTAGTCTGGTTTGAGGATGTCATTACTGACAGGATGGGTGGACTACCTGATTCACCTCCGACAGCTTGATGAGGAGACAACATTTCACAGGCAGAAACTTCTATAGAATAGTCTCTCCCTAGCCGAATAAATGGCCTGACGTCACAGAACCTTAAGCTTGATTTATGGTTGTGTGTTGAATCTATACCAAAAAGGTACATACAGTGGGGGAAATAAGTATTTGATCCCTTGCTGATTTTGCAGGTTTGCCCACTTACAAAGAATACAACGATCTATAATTTTTATAACCATCTGATGAGGAAAAACAAGTATATGACCCCCTACCAAACAGCAAGTATTCT
>NC_045735.1:10717194-10734283 GCF_008692095.1 Etheostoma spectabile | reverse complement strand
TTAGTCTTTCTTTAAGACACAGCCCCAATCCCAACCAATTATCTACATCAAATACACCGTCAAGCATGGTGGTGGCAACATCATGCTTTGCGGGTGCTTTTCAGCCAAGGGGACGGGACAACTCCATCGTATTGAGGGGAGGATGGATGGGGCCATGTATCGTGGAATTCTTGACCAACATCTCCTTCCCTCAGTGAGAGAGCTGAAGATGGGTCGAGGATGGGTGTTTCAGCACGACAACGACCCTAAGCACACCGCCAAAGCAACAAAAGAGTGGCTGAAAAAGAAGCACATCAAGGTTCTGGAGTGGCTAGCCAGTTCCAGACCTGAATCCAATTGAAAATCTTTGGAGGGAGCTTAAAATTCGAGTTGCCAGGCGAAACCTCGGAACTGAATGATTTGGAGGCTGTCTGCGGGAGGAGTGGGCCAACATCCCTGCCGAAATGTGCAAAACCTTGTCACCAACTATAAAAACCGTTGACATCTGTGCTGGCCAATAACGGCTTTTCTACAAAATATAACATGCTGTTTGTCCAGGGGGTAAAATACTTTTTTCTCATCAGATGGTTATCAATTTTAATAATTCATATGATTTGATTTTCGGATTTCTTTGGGATTCGTGCTTTCACTGTTAGAATGTACATATGATTAAAATTATAGATCGTTGCATTCTTTGTAGTGGCGCAAAACTGCAAAATCAGCAAGGGGTCAAATACTTATTTCCCCCACTGTACGTAGGTACGTGTAAATACGTACCCTACACCGTACCCTAAGGACTGATTAGTCCGGTTTGCCGTGGCTTTGTAGCGTCGCATTTCCCTCTACTCATTTCCGGGTTTTCCTTCTCCGTAAACAACATGAAATCAAGGTGAAGGTTAACTTTTCCTTCTAGAGCTTTCCGATTCAGAACAGAAATCACAAGAGAGACACTGCTTCTCTGCCGCCGGAATTGGTACTTCCCCGGAAGCTAACCCCGTCATACTCACTTGCTCTACGTAGAGCCTACGTACAACCCTAAATAAGCCTTTACTGTATGACATAGTCTCCAGTGAGTCTGTTGCTAACCCTAGTTTTACAGCTACTAGCTAGGTTTTGTACATCACTTGCAGGGCTGGGTACCAAACTTTAATCATTTTAAGCACCACAAAATTGCCTCCATAATATGCAGTATTGAAAAATGCTTTGTCATTCAATACCAAAATCCAATACCTAATGAATATGTCTCAGTGAGCCAATAAGTATGTGGCATGCTTGTGACAAGATCTAATTATGCTTGTGATTGTCTGCCTAATATTACACAGCATGTAGGAAAAACATTATATTATGAACAGAGATGGTGCTCATGTGTTACTGTATTTTTGACTAGCGTAGGTCACATAGGCGTAAAGGAGCTGGAAAAAATGTGCCTTATCAAATTGGTATCGAAAAAAAGTATCGTTCATGATCCGGTATCGTATTTGCAGTATCGGGATCGAAAACTTTTGGAATTATACCCATCCCTAATTACTTGACACATCATTATCAAAGGGTCCGTATAATAATAACATTATAGGTGCATTAATGCAGCCATCCTAGCGATATACTTTGATGTTGGTCAGGTCGAGGACTGAACACATAACGTTAGCTAGCTACGATTAACTTAAGATGACGTGCCTCCAACATCCCTCACGACACTATAACGATTAGCTAGCTAATGTAATAGCTATTTTCTCATCTAAATGTAGCCATGCATAGGTCAATAACAAAAAGCTGGTCACTGAAGGTCAGGGGAAGTGATGAATGTTAACTAGTTTCTCCCCCCGGTCGTCATTGACAGCTTACATTGGCTAGAGTTGAGTCGACTAGCTAGGCAACAGCATCAGTCCAATGAATGAGAGTTGATAGCCCTAAAAGCTAGCTGTTAGCTTAGCTAGCTGCTGACTTAACGGGGGAGGGGAGGTCATTCATTTGCTGCGGGTATTGACGTTTAAATTAGCTTGTTACGCGGGTAAATCCACAAATAATGAGAAAGTTGGTGTTCATATACCTGTAGGTGCTCCTGGAAGCGGATAGGCAGGATTTGCGCCATGGTGGTTTCCTTGAGCCCCTCCAGAGTTCTGAAATCCTAGCCGTACAGCTGGCTAGCTAGGCAGTAGCACCGCGCTAGCTACGACCTCCTCACTGTGCGTATAGGTCGGAGCCAGTCAGTGAAAACAAGAAAAACACGATAAAAAATATTATACGGTGTTGTTAATCGTGTTCCCTAAATCTGGTATCAGTAAAAATGTCAAAATTGTCCCCCTTCTGTGTTTGCTTCCTGCACTGCATCGATGGATAGCAGTGGCTACGGCTGATCTTCTGTCCAAAATCCGCAATGGCGGCGGAAACGGCTCAGAGCCTTGTCAATCCGGAAGCATCCAGGGAGCTCTGGAAGGACACTGGCTATGGCCCTGTGTTAAGGATGGGTATCATCGTTATCTTTATTTTTAATTTTTTTTAATTAAGCAAAATACAATGTCTGTGTGTTTATACTCTTAACAGTTTCACAGATTGGAGTTAATTTCTCCATAAACCCACTCATTAATAGCCATGGAAGGCCATTTCCGCCGAAGTGATGAAAAAAAGATCCTGTAAGTCATGAGTACGAGGACCTTACTTAAAATAATGAATCTATAATCATTATGGGATATTTGTTTTTCAATTTAAGCAATATACAATGTTGGTGTTTCAACTCAGTTTCACAGATTTTTTTCTCTCCATAAAACCAATTTATAAATAACCCATACACTCAACTCCATATACAAATAGTACACTACACTTTTTTAAATCCATAAGAGCATATTGAGTGTGTACTTCAGCATAAGGGTGTTTGTGCAATTAAGGCCATAGTTCATAAAATTCAGTTAGTCTGAATTTAAAGACGTCTTACAACAGGATGCAAAAGATGACTCAAGACAAAGTAATGCATTTCAAGAAGCAGCTGTATTCGACTATAAAGGCATTTCTAATCCAGTGTCTCTAAGCTGTTTTCTTAATATTTCAGTGTAAAAAGCCTAGACTCTATTAGAAAAAAAGAAACAGTAAACCCAAAATAACATAAGAAAACAATCATTGAAAAAAAAGAAAATTCCCCATTCACCCGTCATTTCAATTAAAATAGAAACACCATTTCATTTTTGCTAACATTTTCCCTCAAAACAAATATATATATTTTCCTTATATATATATATATATAGATATTTATATATTTATTCTCAAGGCAGTTGGTCATGGCCAAATTACTTGACCTCATCATGGCCATTTTGAAAGTTAGAAAACATAGCTAGAATGGAAGAAAATAACTAGCAGGAGCACAGTGTTGTACCACTGCACTGGCTGACAAATATCTCATTTTGAGTGAGAGGGAATAGTCTGTGAAGGCAGCGTGGCACACAGACACACTTCCTCTGGAACAAGTGCAATGCAAAGAGAATACATTTCTCACACATCATAGAACTACAACACACTCCTCTTTCACAGCACTCAGGTTGTCCATCAGATTCCCTTTACTTGTCTTCTCTTCTTCTAACTTCTCTATCTTGCAGCGGTGATGGCTTGTGTTGTGCTGTTTAAGTTCTTAGCCATTGCTGGGAGCTGAAAGTCCACTTGACGGAGAGCCACTGCAGTAGTCAGGTAGTCGGGGACCCTGATCCATCCTCGATTATTGTTGTTTTTCCACCTCCAACTACCATTAGAGACAATAACCTACTACCATACGTCTAAATCAAATTATCTGTAGCAGTGTTTGAGGTTGAACAATTGTTTGACCACTGAGAAAGTGGGGAAAAAAAGCATCCCAGCATCTTGCTATTACAGTAAAAATGTGATGAATACATTGTCCCTGAATACTGAAGAATGTTCTATCAGTAAATGGTGCATCTGAAAGCAGAAGGGAGAACACAAGTAGCAGGATTTCTGCAGAAAAGAGGGTTATGATGAGTGTACATGATGATGAATTGGAAGAGACACTGTGGCTGTAGCTATGTGCTCTGAATTGGTTTAGCTGAAAATGAACACAGAGGACACAAGGGGACGGGATGAATTAACAGGGGAGAGATGGGATAGATGGAATCACAGCCGCAATATTAGTGAGTGATCATCAAAAGTCCTGGATGGCGACGTAAGGAGCTTCCCTGGGTTACCATTTACATTAAGTGAATATGCATGATTTACACATAAGCAAGTATGCTCACATGTGTTTGTGTAAGAGAGAGAGAGAGAGAGAAAAGAGAAAATGTGAAGGAGAAATCCCTGGGCTACATGGAAGGGTGCAGTGGAGGAGAGGTCCCAATGATCCTCAACCACCTCCATCTATCACATTCCTCCGTTACACCTGACACTCAGCTGAACTATGTGCTTCTCTTTTGCAGCTCCTGAATAAAGGCTGTGGAAAGGGAAGAGGAAAAACAAGCATTAAGTACCTGAAATAATGCCTATTCAAAATTACAGCAAAATTACAGTATAAAGTAATCTAACCTCCAATAATTTCCTCCTTGACTTTTTGTAGTTCTTTCCGCACCTCTTCCAGGATCTCCTGCAGAATAACAATTGCCAGACAGTAGTTAAACACTTGTACCACCAGTAACCAGGTTAGTCAGAGAAACCAAGTTATAAAAGTAACGCGTTTATATGCACTTTAGAAACCTGGTTACTGAAAATCCAGGTCTATATACAGTAAATCTGTAATCTGATTTCTCACCTACCCCCCAACCTTATTTTAGAAGCATGTCATTCTTATTTTAACTGTATTGGGATATAAGACATTGCTTTTTTTTATGAGTGACTGGGCAGTTAGAGGTTTATGAAATCAGTTCACTGGAGAAAGCAGACTGTAAACACATGTAATCTCACACATTCAGTTCAGTTTGGGCTGATGAGAAATTCACCTGTTTCATTTTCTCTAAATCTGAGTCATCCATTCCACCTGCATCATTGCTGTTGTTGCCTACAATCTTGGGCCTGTGGAAGACAAGAAATGGACAAATACAGACAAAAA
The DNA here is from genome assembly GCF_008692095.1 of Etheostoma spectabile. NCBI lineage: Eukaryota > Metazoa > Chordata > Actinopteri > Perciformes > Percidae > Etheostoma > Etheostoma spectabile. The sequence continues at coordinate 10,729,269 of NC_045735.1, read as the reverse complement.
TATTTATGTTTGTGTTTCAGCTCCAAAAAAAAGGTCCATGACACTGTGTCGGCCAGCCAACTGTCAATCGAGCACATAACCAGTAGTAGTACCAGAGGGATGAAGCAATACAGTGATTAGAAAGTTAGAGAAATGTCCACACACCCAAAGATGCAATGAGGGTTAACATATCTAATGGCGCTTACCCACTGCTAGTACCAGCTCTGCTCAGCTCAACCGCAGTGCCCCGTCCTCCGTTTTCCATTGTAGATATAGTACCGCCTCGTGCGTGGGGCGAGCATGGCTAGTCGTCATAGCGATGTCGCACAAAACTGCCATAACCGAACGCAACACACACACACACACACAGAGCGTCCAAGGTGTGTTGATTTTGATTCTCGGCATGTGGCTGTTGCCACAGCCAGAAGACAAGTTTTGTTTCAAAAGAAGCTGAATAAATAAAAACCCACTGCTGGCTAAACTATAAAAAAAAATGGCGGGTTGGTTCAGGACACTCCCGTCTGCTGCTAGCAATGATAACACGGTGATTAGTTTGATTATGACCAATCAGTAGTTTCAGCTTTTCACATCACCTTTTAGTATCGCCTCAGCTCGGCTTGAACCTCAACGGAGGTGATACTAAAAAAAAATACCCGTTGGCTGGTATCAGGGATTCTTATTCATAATAGGAAACCAAAAACAGACGAGTAGAGTCGAGGCGAGTTAAGCAGGTACCATGTAATAGAAAAACACCATAAGATCATATCCTTTCTCAACCTATATCAACCTTGAGGAGGCCAAAAATCCAGAAATAAATGCCACCAGTATAAAGCAGATGTTAAGTTAACCTAAAGAAGACAGCATCAACCCCAGCCCTCAGAAGTGACATGTAAAAATAAGGTGTAATCACACTTCCATCTCATTATTCAGTTTTCAGAGGTAACACACTTGGCTTGTACACCTACAAGTCCCTTAGGTGCATGCCATTCTCTGATCCATTAGATGGTGCTATCAATATACTACCCCAATACGCAAGTTACGCTGGTGCTGCGCGAACCTGAAAAGAAAAGAAAAGCGAGGGGAACTAAGGTTGTGAGTGAACAGGGCAGCATGTATACCTGGGACCTTGGGACAATGAGGGGGTGGAGTCCATGCTCTTGGTGATGGAGTTATTCCTGTTAGTGAGACACACACACACACCCTCCTCTTAGAATGGAAATGGAAGACATTCACAAACAAAATCACTCTTGTCCACAAACCAAGAGGCACACATGTACACTCCACCCCACTCACACTGATGGAGAACTACTCTTTGGGTGAGTTCAAACATGAGACACCAAACCCCTGGGGAGGGGGGGAATTTACTGACTATGGCAGCATGGAAATAACTGAATCCTGGATTACCTGGTCATAGACGATTTCTCCCAAGGTCTTCTCAGGGTGTCTAGGTAGGAAAATATATATTTAAAACATGAGTTGATATTCACTTGGTATATTACGTCAAATTAATCTCAGAATGTAGTTGGCAAGCGACAGATTAAAGTGTTCAGTTCTCACCGCTTTGACCTTGAGGCTCTGAATCATCCTGTATAGAAAAGACCCAAACCTTGTGTTAAGCGTGAATCATCATCAACCCGCTTCTATTTTAGAACTATCCCTCACCTACAGTGTCAAGCAAAATAAAATAAACACATTTGTTTCATATTCTTTGCAGCATAAAATAAATGTGACAAAAAGCAGACTTACATTATCTGGTGGTTTAACAGGTGGCTTATCTCCTGTGTCTGCAGCTTTCCTCCTGATGCAAAGAGGAATCACTAAGTTTTACCATGCACACCTTAACAGACTAGGGATTTTCAAAGAGTTACACAATATATAGAGCACTTTAAATAATATGTCCAAGGAGAAAGGGCATACATGAAAATAAAAATGACTTTGTATAAAACCATTGTATATTTTATCCGACTTCTAACTTGTGATGTCACACACCTTCGCGCCAAGATGGCACTCATTTCACCCATCAAACCACCTCCTCCGCCACCTCCTCCTGCTCCTCCTCCTCCACTGTTGCGGCTGGAGTCAGCTCTGCCTATTGGAGGTGCAGGGGCTCCGTCCTCCTGCTGAGGGCAGCAAATAGCAAAAAGATACAGAAGAGCTCAGCAGACATCGTGTAGGGCTGATGACTCAATAACCACTGATGGATGCAGGTACCAAAGCAATGCAAGCCGGAACAACTAAGTTTGGATCAATACAGCAGCAGAATGCCATTTGCATTATTAGAGAGGCACATAATGGATTCAACTATAGTCGAGGTTACCTTGCCTTCAATAACGGTTACAAAGTAACAGGACTGTCAAATGTCTACTAGTAAACAAAAGTGTTTTGTTATGTACTAACCTTGGATACTCTGCGCAGTTTAGCTCCTGCTATGGCAGCTGCCAAGCCACCTCCCCCACCTCCTCCTCCTCCTCCTCCTGCTGCTCCTCCACCACCACCACCACCACCATTGCTACTTCCTCCTCCTCCTCCTCCACCACCACCACCATTGCCACCTCCTCCCCCTCCCCCTCCTCCTCCTGGAGGGGGCAGTGGAGGGGCCGGCGGAGGTCCTGAGGAAGGTGGTGCCGGCGGGTGAGGTATGCCAACACCTGGAGGAGGGCCAGGGGGTGGAGGAGGGCCCGGTGGAGGAGGGGGGCCTCCAGGGGCCAACGGTGGAGCTGGAGGAATAGAAACTATAAAACAGAGAGGGACCATTAGTAATTATTCCCAAACTATTTAGCAATAACAATTTGCCAATGACACTGTGATACATGTGCACTGACATGTTAGTAAAAGGTCCCAGACAACTCTTGTGATAATCTTCGGAGAAAGGTTGGTTTCTACGACCTTGGCTTAAACAAAACAGTGACACTAAATTATAACGTAAGCTGGCCAATTGAGAGTTTTGGAGCCCAAAAGACAATTCAAGACCAAATTGTCATAATGCGACTGCTGCTACGACCCATATCTACACACCAATGTCAGGAAATTATGCACAATACACTGGGCAAAGCAACATTTTAAAAAGTTAAAATCAATTAAAGCTTTTTTAAGTTTACTTACTGGCACTATGAAACACTATGCTTTTGAATGGCTTAAAAATTGGTATTGTACAGTCTGACAAAGAATTGTGACCAAGATATTATTAGACTTGTCTCGCACAGTATGCAAAAGGCCTATAACATCACTGCTATCGCAGTCTGTGGGGGCTTTACAAAATGGTGAACACTGTATTAAAATTTAAAAAAGGACCCAGAGATGTCATCAGATATTAAGGAACATGCTAAGTTATAATGCTTTCTTCTCGGAAAACAATGCTAAAGCCATTATGGCCCACGTCTGTTTTTGTCCGTGGTGTTGTCCACTGCCCATTTTGACACCCTGGCTGGGTTGCCAGATATGAAACACAAAAGTGTGCTGCAGCCATGTAAGCAGCAAGCACTCAAACTGGATCAACAGAGATAGATTCTTCCAGACCAAAAAACAAAAAACAAAACTAAGCATCTTTCTAAACAGTTGCATGACCTGAGACTTGTTAAACCCAGGTAAATATTGGAGATGCATTTGAAAGACAGCTTAGAGCCCAAAATAACTTTAGGACGGATGCTGAGATGGTTATATTCCTCCTGAATAGGTAGGGAAATTGAGTTTTACAATTAACATTCGGATACTCACATTAAATTATTATAGACTACTTAAGATAGTTACTTGCAAAAAAAAAACAAAAAAAAACGAGCCAGCTGTGTTGGACAGTAAGAAGATTCCCACTTTGTTAAAAACTGGCATGCAACCCTAATATGTAATGTACAGTTTATGGACAAGATGCTTTTAATAAATTATTCTGTAGATGCTAGGGGTGCAAGATTCAGAAAATGTTGACAATTCAATATTGATTTAGGCTCAAGATTCGATTCAAAATCAATTTGATTCAAAAGCGATTCTCAATAAAAAAAAACAAAAAAAAAAACAACACTTCACATATAGCGCTCTCTCTCATTCTCTCTCTCTCTCTCTCTCTCTGCAAAGTGTGTATTTTTAAGAGCTTTTTTCGGGATAGCTTGGCAACCATCAACCTATGATCGTCAGCAAAGCCAGCATCTAGCTAACATTGGCATTGTGTGACGTTGGGTTCAACGTTCTCAACTTGGCAACCCGCCGCTTTGGTTCTGGTAAAGAGGGGTCGAGGGGAGACGACTCTCCAGTAGTTTGAATTTGGACTGCAGTAGCCATTTTAGAACACTAGCTGTCAGTATTATCCATTCTTCTCATTAAGATAAAAAGACAAAGAAAAATACTACGTAACATATAAGGAACAAAGCCTGGACTGTTTTGTAGTCAAGTGCAGTTATGTTGACCAGCCCAGATGTTTCCTGACCTGCAGCAGTTTGTCTTTCTCTCTCCTGTCTCTCTCTTTCTTGCCGCTCCAGCTCCTGTCTCTCTCTCTCCTGTCGCTCCCGTTCCAGCTGTTCCAGTTTCTGCTGCTCCAACCTATGTGCAAACAAAAAAAACACATGTTAGTGACAAATACATGTAAACATGCTCAAAATAAAATCGGTGATTGAACAGGACACATAAATGAAACAGAAAGTTATCATTTAATTTGGGGGTTAAGATTAGACAAGCTAAACATTAAATAAATCAGATTAGGAGAGTAAATGAGGCATGATGGGCAGTGCCAGCTTTCAGCCATTCTCAGTTTATGTGTAAATTATTTGATTAATTATGCAACACACATGGTTTTCAAACAACTATGTCTAATAATATATTTGGTACGGAGAGCTATAAATCAGGATTTGTATTCAATATACCAGCTTTGGTAAAAGAATGAGAAGTGAATTTCATAGTTTCTCATTAGCCAACCACTGAGAAGTCCACAGCTGGACACAGTGGCCTAATTCAAGCTGCCACAGTTAAATACTGCCCCCTCTCCCTCATCACTCAAAAATGCACAGGTCCACAAGCACAGTCATGCACACTAAGTGAGAGATGCTGTACAGCACAGCTGATCCACTTTGGCAAAGTGCCCAGGAAAGGGGGAAGGGAGATGACGTCCATATACGTTTTTTAGATTATTGCTATTTTTCACTACCATTTGATTTCAGTTTAATACTGTGAATCTATGTTCATCAGACCTAAAAGCATTAATGCAAATTGTATCCACCAACACCTGCATCCTTGCTGGATTTCAAAGGTTTTAAATTATCTCTAAGCTACAGTATGCCATCAGCCACTGGGACAGCTAGAAACTTGACAGACAGTCCCTCTAGCCAATAACAAAGCCCCCCCTACTGTGCAACATATTTCTTTTAAGTCTAAATGAGATAAGAAGGTTAATACCTAGGCGTGCATGGTGTCACCACAAGTCTAGCGGGAGTTGATTTGAGAGGTGTGCACCTTGCTGTCTTTTTAACCTTTAACCTACAGGGGCTAACGGAGGGTTTAGCACTGTCAGGCTAATGCCATCAAATCCTTTACATGTGCGTGTGTGCAAACCCATGCCAATAAGACTACTGCAAAGCCAAGGCAGCTCGACTTGCTATTGATTGTTATTCAACTAAACCCAGAGGATATTTTGCTTTCGTCAGAAACAAACTTCACATGGCCCCACAGAACAGCCAACTTGTCTACACAGTAAAACAATTTGCTTCCAAAGCAAATCTATGTTTTAAAGAAATACTGGCAGGGCAACTGTTGTGCTGAATCCTGCCTGCAGACCCAGAAGAAACCTGGCAATGGTGTCAGGGTTATCGGCTGGATACATTTCCTTAAACTTTCCTTTATTATTATTATTATTATTATTATTATTATTATTAGCTGAATTACAAGCAGAGGACATCCAACAGAATTCCCAATAGAATTTGGTTTATTAAAATTAGCACAGTGAAATAAATGGGCAGTATAAAAGGTACCGTCGTTGTTGTTCAAGCTCTTCTGGAGTAGGTCCATTTGACACTGGGCGGGGGAGGGTTGCATAGCCTGCCAAAATACAACACAGAAAACATTCTTAATATAAATGAAAAAGATTATAGAACATCGGATAAGACATTGTTGTGAATGGTTTTGAACGCTCTTGAACAATTTATTATTTGTATTTTATGTCACTCTTTGAATTGTATCCAACTGTTTGCTTTTCTGTACTTTTACTGGTGTACGCACCTTTTCTACCCATGCAGTTGAGTGTGCAAAGACTGGGCGGTGTACCCTTTAAGGCATTTTATGGTCTTTAATTGCACTAGGTTTGCTACACTGTACCAGAGGTATAGTGAGAACTCATTTACCTGCGTCTGCCATGGAGGTGATCACCTCCAGAGCGTGAGCCATGCCACTGGCAAATAGAGTAGCATCTTCCTTGCTGCCAAAGTTGAGCCCCCACACCTGCCGGGCATCCCGCCACTGGTGGAAATTGGGTGTGGCCTGGTTATACTTGAGACCTCTAACAATTGGACAGTTTATAACCACCTGTGGAAGGAAGAGGACAGACACTCAATACAGGGGTCCTTTTGGTAGCAAATGGTGAGCTAAATTATTACTTTTGAGGCTTTCTGTCCATATTCAAACAAATAGTGTCAAAAAATAAAAGGTTAGTTTCTGGGAGCTATAAAACTGTTTAAATAAACCCTTCTTATGCTTAAAATTATAATGTACACTTTATGTTTGTGGTATTATACTGGTTTATATTCCACCCAGCAGGTGGCGTGAAGCCTATGTACCAGGAGGGGGAAAAAAATTCTTCTGGGTTTGAGCGTTGCCTGAAAGTGCTGACGCACCATTTCACTATTTGTTTAACAGCCTTTGGATTCCACAGAGCAGAGAGGAGGAGAGGAGACCCTGTCAGGGTGAATATCATAACGAGCAACATGCACTGAAAACAGAGTGTAGCAAGTTCAGCTGCTACTGTAGACCAGTGGCATTCCTACACTCTCCACCATCCTGTCAAAAGGTAAGAAAGACAGGAGGGACAGACTGAGGCTATGACCAGGAACACATTCAAAATGAGGATGAAAGGGGGAGCTTTTATATCTTTTTTTATGTGAAAGAAAGCAAAATGTTCAAATGGCCTAAATGCCTGTAGAAAAACCATAATACAACGGTTCAACTTTTAATGCCACTTAATTATAAATCAGACTGAGACACATAAAAAACTGACTTACAGCCACTGTAGGAAATACAGCCACTGTATATTCTCTCTCATTAGCTCCTTTGTGCTCTCATCCAGCACCATCCTAAACCAGGTTGCATGTCTCCATCAGACACAAATATAGAGTCCTTATTGGGTATCAGGCTTCTTCCTAAGTTGTCACAGGAAATGGTTGAACAAGCTCACTATCTCAGGAAACACCATCTACTTTAAGACCAGTCTCTGGGAAACACTTTGGAGTCCTAAATGTTTAAAGAAAGAGAGAGACACGGAGGAAGCAGGAAGAGCATAGCAGGGGCGTAGTCAAAAGTAGACCCACCCAAACACAATTTACCCAGCTTATTAACTTGAAATCTGCCAACCTTTATCTGGTGAGTCATTAACTGGTGATAAACATAGGAAAACCTCTTTGTTCTTCTTTTTCAAAATGTAAGTTGATTGTCAGGTTTGAAGGGGAATTCTCTGGCTAGGCTGGGCAATATAACTACTATGATCTTGATATTTTCAAGTTCTAGACAATATAGGATATATGTCTTGATAGCTTATTCATTACAGGCTAACCCTCCCTAATAAATGCCATCAGTTGTACTTAGACCGGTACCATATTATAATTAAAACACAAGCTTAGAAAACCTGTGAGTACAAGGCAGAGATGTATGCAACAAGGTTTTGGCTTAACGGCTGCAAAGCACTGCAAAATTACAAATGAACACTTGAACTCATCACAGCAAGTTGTACACAATAAAAAAAATGAAGTTCATCTGCATTCTATTATTTTCCAGCTTCATCTCAAGCAATTGCAGGATCATTCTTATGTTTTATGTTTTCTCATTCCCAAAGCACAAAAACACAGACAGTAACTACTGCTACTGACACGACAAAATAAACAAGAGTGTCCTGTCAAGTTTTATTCAGCAATAAATCCAGGGCACCTCAGCTTCTCACAGTCTCCTTACATTTAAAGGTCCAATATGCAATTTATTTACTGTATAAATTCCCAAAAATAACCCCAATATTAAGGAAACATGCTACGTTAAAACACTATCTTTTCTGACAACAATGCTAATGGCAGTATTTTCTTCTTTTGAAATGTACGTTCCGTGACAGAATTTATGTTTGTGTTTTGGCCTGCGTGTTATCAACTGGCCAGTTTGAGAACCAGGCCGGGTTGCCAGATATAACGGTAAAATGTAAACCCAGCGGCTGTAACGTTAGTACAGCCATGAAAGCAGCAAAGAAACGAACGGAACCAACGGAAATAGATTCTACCCAACATGAAAAAAAACCTGCATGTTTCTAACCGTTGCGTGACCAGAGACGTATTAAATATTGCAGATATATTGGAAAAATGAGGACAGCTTAGAGCCCAAATGATGCCGACTTGGCTAATCTCCTCCTGAACAGGTAAGCATTAGCTTTAGGCTAATTTAGCACGTCTACAAGGGATGGGCATTTTATGTAATTTCAACATTTGTGTACTCTTATTGAATCACAAAGCTAAAGTACCCAAGTTGGTACCTGGAAAAACAATACAGACAGCCAGTAAAGTGATCCCGACTGGTCCTGGCAAACGCTGCCATGCTAACCCTGCTAACTCTTAGCTAGCGCGTTAGTAACGTTACCAGAGCGTACTTTTACTAAGTGTGTTGATGGTACACAGTATTTAGTAAAAAAAATTGACAAAGTGAAGGCACTTAAAAAAAGGAATAAAGCCACAGAGCAATTGACAATGAGGCCTTCTTAGGTATTGCTGATTAAATCTTCATTAGTATACAGAGTAAATGTTTTCTATATAGTCACTTAGCTATAGTGTGTGGCCTCAGAAAAATGGTGATAATGTGAATGAATGGGAAAACACCCTTAGGTGCTTACAGGAGACTTCAGGCACCCATGAGCCACATTAGACACAGATGAAACACACACACACGCACGCAAACACACGCACACGCACACACACGCACACAAAGCTAGCAGATATACCTGCTGGTCTGTCTGCATCTTGCGTCCCACTATCCTAAAGGCATTGGTGGAAGGGTTGTGATAGATCTGGACTCTGCTGAAGGACTGGGGTCCAGCGCCCGCCGGCAGCCACTTCTTATTGCCATCGTCATAGATCATCACAGTGGCCCGAGCCTGGCAAATACTCGACTCACTGGAAGAGAAAGAGCAAGACAGAAAAAGAACATCAATTATAATTAAGAAAGAACATTCTTTGTGTTTATTTCAAAATGTTACAGGCAACCATATAAGACAAAAACAGTATGAGGCAAATCTCATTATATGTTGGTATTAAGGCACTGAGAGGTGACATCTCCTACATGTAGCCATGAAGAAGAGGAAGACGCTTTTAAGCAAAGTGTGCACATCAGAGCAGGAAGTACTGGCAATTGCAAAAAATATATAGCCACAAAGATGAATCCACAGGGGTTTGTTGTAATGATTGCACACTGAGCTGACAAAATCAAGGATCTTTGTGGTCTAACACAAAACATTTGGTTTATTCTTTCTTGTGACCTGAAGAGGCCTATAGTGATTAATAAATCTTTAAGGCCATCTTTAAAAAGACAAAGACTCATAGTTCTTATCTATTTTGTCCTGCGAGAGTGACAAGTTTTGAAGTTGAACTTTAGAGTATTTATTTATTCATGCATAGAAAAAACTGAAAACTCTCCGATGTAAGTATCAGTGTTTACAGCAGAAGCAGGTTTGCAACACCCGTCCCTAGAAGGGCTTTATGAAATTTAGAAATTAGAACAATGAGTGAAGAAATTAACCACAATGTGGCCACTCTCTTAAAAGTGGTGAAGTTTGCAGCAAATTTCAAGTGGTCAGGTTGCAATTACTAGGACTTTGTTCCTTTCATAGAAAAATATATGTTATGCAGAGTGGGACTTGCAACTTGAAGCTGCTCTGGTGTATCTGCAAAAGCTCTGTAATCTTGTGATGTATTTGTAATAAGAATGAAGAGCAAGTCTATTTAAACACAAGCTTTGCAAAAAGGTTGTATATACTTAAAATGCGATGGAATAATAATTAATTTGTTTTATGTCGAACATGTTTGTTAACACTCTATGGATTTAATTACAGACTGGTTGACCTGGGACCAGGCAGCCAGACCAAAGGACAACAGGTTGAAGGTTAAAAAAGGTTAACCTTAAACGTTTTACAAATGTTTTTAGCATGACTATTAAAGGTTTTAGCAACACTAGAGAACGTTTTGGCTTCTAAAAATGGATAATGATCCTAAACACACCTCAAAATCCACGGTGGATTACATCAAGAGGTGTAAACTGAAGGTTTTGCCATTGCCTTCACAATCTCCTGACCTCAACATAATTGAAAATCTATGGATAGACCTTAAAAGAGCAGTGTGTGACAGACAGCCCAGAAATCTCAAAGAACTTGGAAGGAAGAATGGGAAAAAATACCTCAAACAAGAATTGAAAGACTCTCGGCTGGCTACAAGAAGTGTTTACAAGCTGTGATACTTGCCAAAGGGGGCAGTGCAAGGTATTAACTCTGCAGGGTGCACAAACTTCTGCAGACGCCATTTTTTTGTTTTTTGTGACATATAATGCAAATGTCTAATCTGTCGTTTGATGCCTTTTGGAGATTTTTACATCTTTTCTTGGCTTCTTTATGCACATTAATACAATTTTTCACCTGGGGTGCCCAAACTTTCGAACACCACTGTATATGTGTATAAAAAAAATTGTTTCAGTGGTTCATCAACTCATAACAGGGTGAACAGCACTTCTGCATTCACTTTGCGGCTCTCTTGCTTCATTACTCTAATTACACAATCAATTTAATTTTAACGTCACTTACACTGCAATTTGTTTCTTGTATCATGGCAACCGCACTTTAAAATACCTTTATTTGACGCATTTTGCTTACTCAGTCTACCATATTATCATTGTCTCTTGTTTGCCTGTATTTCTTGTGTCTTTACTTGTTTGTGTGTTTTTGTTTTTTGCTGTTATTGAAAAAATGCTGCTGCTGTGACAACAAAATTTCCCCGTCGTGGGATGAATAAAGTATAATCTAATCTAATCTAACCACATTATTCAAGTTTTCCAGATCAGGTAGCGGATCTGTAGTTCAAATAAGACATAATGGGACAATTCCGCTTTCTTCCTGAAGGGGGACAGAAGAGGGAAAAGTTACTTAGTGTTTCTTTCACCGACAATCTAAAATTAAATTATCCCCAAATACTTCCTCTCCGTTACTTGTTCCATGAGCTCACCTTTCGAACATTCAAGGATTCTGTTGCAAGTAGCTTCTTAATTGTAAAACAGATAAACCTGGAAAGTCACCGATACAAACTAGTTCTGGTGAATCCAACACATTATACACACTTACAGTATGTATGTACAAGCATAAAAGAGCTGAAATGATTTTGCTATCAATTTATAAAACATCAGATTACAGGATTTTTAATATAATGCAACGACAAAAATCTTTAATTTGAACTAAAGACCAAGATTTGACCACTTTGAAATGCTATTAAATGATGGTATGTAGTGTGGGGTGCCGCTGGAAAGGAAGAAAGAAAACACAAGGAGAAGAGGTAAGGAGAAACTGGACACACAGGATGTACAAACACACTAAACATATGATTCAAGAGATGGGAGCCGGTTCATCAAGGCTAGCCAGGCTTCAACTCAAGATCTCACACTGTCACAATACAGTGCTTCTGAAAGTGTGGTAGGATATAAAGATACACCTGATGGATCATAGTGTAATTTGTTTCCATCTTAAGTGTTGCCAGAGTTCCTGAAATTTATACCATGTCTGGAAAGTTGTCACACACTTAACACAGAGAACACCATACCCTGGATTTTTTAAATATTCGGATCTCCTGTACTCTTATCCTACCTCTTGTATACATGCAAATTTGACATATATACACAATGTAA
>NC_045735.1:10704071-10717184 GCF_008692095.1 Etheostoma spectabile | reverse complement strand
AATAAAAAAAGGAATGCAACAAGGAGAAAAATAGATTAGTTTGATGCCAAACAAGATGGCAAGATAACAATAGATGCTGACAAAGACGGGAAGTTGTGTCGAGCTCCTCCAAAGAGACGAGGCTCTAGAGTCTTCCACCTGCTCTGTAGCAAACTCCACTTCTCAAGAAAGCGTGTGCTATGAGATCAGAGACCAAACATTTATTTATAGTTCAGTATATACACAAGTTACAAAGCATTCAGGAATGCAAGTTTAGAGTGTCTGCATAAAGATAATGAAATACTTCATAGTAGAAAAGAATACCACAACAAATATGGCCCATTGAAATACCTCATATACAGGTATTTTGAGGTATAAAGAAATTGGAACAAGTTCAGAAGGTAGAAAGGAACACAGCCACAGAGGAACAAAAGGTGTCTCCCACTGAAGGAAAAGTGCTCCCCCCCCCAATTCTTCCCCCTCCTCTCCTTATTTGTGCCCCTATGCTCTCTGCATAGTCCCAGAATCCATGTCTTCCACCTCTCCCTCCATCTGTCCCGCCTGTGATATAATCAGTTACTTCCTTTGACACAGCACCAAAACCACAACCCACTTCCTGCTGCCAACACTGCCTAATAAGGACTGCCTCAGCCTGAACAATCAATATGCAGACATACATATACATAGAGGCTATATTTACCTAAAAGTAGTTAACATGTCACAATACATCAGGAGGGTTGTTGTCAATCATAGAAAAGTGTATTCTACAAACTTTAAAGCAAACTTCTGCAATTGTGTTACTTAGCACACATAATAAACGTGCCACAGTGAATGTTGGTCTAATTTTTCATAGTAACATCCTCTCCTGTATGCTTTCTGGCAATCTGTAGCTAGAGGGATTTCTGCAGATGTCTTGCTCTACTTATGTTTCCTATATTTTAGCAACAAACAAGTTATGTTTGTATGTATTTCTACTGGTCAAACAGACAAATACTTAACTAAACTAACAGTTGTAACTTGGAACGAAGCGGGATCTATTCTTGGAAAATGTTTGGACAAGTAAGAAGTGCTGAGCGAGAAAGGACTTCTAATACATTAATATCTGTGTAATAAATACAGATAGAGGTCCAATGTGGAATGAAAGCCAAACATTTTAGAAAGGTTATTTAGGTCTATGCTAAGTAGGTCATGCCTAAACAATAAAATGGCCGATTATAGCTTACAACAGCTCTATCTAAACTGATAAATAACAAGATAATGCAAGTCAGAAATGGCAGAGATATGTTTGAGATAACTTAGAACTATGTGCCAATCACATGTTTTATCCGCCAACTAGCAATGTACAATGTCCAAGCACATATCTTGGTCAAAATTATTAAAAGAAAACTCCTTGAAATGTTTGTGTATGTTACAGATTGTGTATGTAACAGTTTATGCCAATATATCATTATAGTATGTTTTTAACTTAAATGCCAATATGGTTTGGGCTCTCATGCTGAGGATGTTCAATAATTGAAAAAACAACAATCAATTGTATTTTGAAATCAATTGCTTTTCACAATTATGATTTTTAATTCTCAGTTTGACAAAGTGGATGTGCACATCCCAAAGGGTTGTTTGCAATATCTTGGATATGTGGTTTTAATATTTTAACTCAAATAAAAAGGAATAAAAGCTTCACATACCTATAAAACTAAGTCACAAATATTTTAACAAAAGCGAATAAAGAAAGGATTTTTTACAAGGGTGAGAAAGCACTCTGGAATTGGGCTTAACATTGACAGTGGACTTAAATCCACACTCAACGCCACTCAGTCACTGTGAGCAGGTTAAAGCTACCATGGGTTGGATGGATAAATACTGCAGCGTTCTCGGATCTGCATCAAGCATGCTGTTGATGTCTGTCCCGCAGAGAGGGCTTAAGGGAACTGGGAGGGGGCAGAGACTTCGGACTGGGAAATGGATGCATATTTAATGGCAGAGAAAGCAAGGGCTCAGGAGTGAGACGAAGCAGCTGTATTATTGATAGAACTATGGGCGTTGAGACGCCAAAAGCGTGTGTGGCACACGCGCAAAAAGACGAGGACCCGCGCATACTCTCGCACCTGTCATTCTGCCAACACATGTGTCCATGTGTTGACCCAGTAAACTGGGTGTAACAGGCTGTAGAAGACCCACAGTTGGATTTGACTGGACTGACTTAGTACTGGAATGAACCACGACAGGCGCAGTCATAAACTATCTATTTCTGTCCTTCCTCGGACAAGGACCACCAGTTTACTAGTGAGGACACAGTCGCTGACGGCGGAGCCAAGTGAAATGGTCACTTAGCTTAATAGGTTTTCTGCTAAGCACAAATAGGTCATGATGTTGTGGTAGGGTTTTGATTTGAGCCACCAAATACCCCACACTAAGGACTTCGCAACAGAGGACTTGAACACAGGTAAAGATCAGTGATGTTTCAAATTGCAGGCCTACTTTGAAAAACACTTACAAACTGAATGCAGTCTGTCGTCACTTGTCGTTATTACAGCCAGATTGAGTTCTTCAGCACTCTGCAGTTTCTCGGTCTGCAAGGGGTTAACAGGAAACTGTAGCGCACGGCCGGGGCACATGCTCTCTTGGAAATGTCTGTATAAGGCTGTGCTCTCAGAGCTTTTCCCCAAAATGTGCTGGCAAGTACAGTCAGGCCCAGTAGCTTTGTCTCTTGCCTCCTCCATTTACCTGACCTCCCACCACGCTCCTCTGCCGCTCTCCTCCACTTCCCTCACCATTCTCTCAGACTTGATTTGATTTAAAATGATTTAACCAAGATCTGTTTCTTCAGTGGCATTCATGCAGAGATATACATTACATAATGCTGCAGTTCATAGTTATATTTGGTGCAGAGATAAGAAGGCCTGTAACATAGTATAAAGTGGAATGGATAGGAGTACATTCATCTTGTGTATCATAAGACAGGTTTACTTAGCCAAATAGCACACACACATCATCAGCCTTAAAGGGGGGGGGATCTACCATTTTTTCAACCTGGACCCTATTTTCCTATGTTTTATGTATAAGTGCCTGATGGGAACAACAATCTTTGAAATGAGTCCAGTATTATAGATTTAGATCGCTGCAGTCTGCAATGGTGAAACAAGCTACAATGTAAGTTAATAGGGCAATTGTAAAGCTTGTATTTACTTTCAGACAAGTGCTTGTTTTGCCACTAACAGGTTCCAATTAATATTCTATGTGTCTGACAAAATTATGGAAAGGATTTCTAAGGAGGTTTATGTGTAAGAGTAAGATCCTTTTTTTCTTTCTTTTTTTTTTACACAAAAACATCGGCAAAATCGTATTCGCTAAACCCACCAGACACCATGTAAATACGAAAACATGCAAAAACAATAATTTTTGCATCGTAAAATACCCTTCATTCAAAGTCGACAAACAAAATAAAATTATGAAAAGCCATTTTAGGTCGGCTCTCCACTTTTCCAACAGTCACAACCCTAGGTTTGGTTGAAATAAAAAGTTTACTCATTTACATGTGAAAGTATGTTGGCTCTATACACACACTAAAAGTACAGCTTTTTTTAAATCCAGACTGTGGTTTAACGGTAACAATTTCAGAGCTGTTTCTGGTTAAAAAAAAAAAAAAGACTATCTCTGAAGGGATCCTTTCCATAAAGTTGTCAGACATTTAGAGTATTAATCTGAGCCTGTCAGTGGCAAAACGAGCACTTTTATGAAGGTAAATACAAGCTGCACACAAGCCATATTAACTTACATTGTAGCTTGTTCTGCCACTGCCTGAATGCAACAATCTTATTTAATACTGGACGAATGTCAAAGATTGTTGTTTCCATCAGTCACTTAGGCCACGTCCACACATACCAAAACAAACGTCCCCCCCCCCCGCCCGCTGTTTCATGTTTTTTCATGTTGTTTTATATATCATATATAATAGTTATTACGTCAGTACTACTTTACTTGTGCTCATTTAAAATACAATCACTCAATACTTGTCTTTATTTTTACTGTAAAGTCTTAATTTAGCTGTAGCCTGCTTTTCCCACCGTTTAGTTTCACACACACACACACACACACACACACACACGGCCTGATAAAAATAGAGACAGCATTTCACAGATGACGCATGATAAATATTGATATTTAAAAAAAAAAAAAAAGGCCTCTATATAATGTGTACATACAAATGCTCTATATGATTTTCCCGTGATCATTTACAGGTGAATCATAAGTGAAGAGTGAAACTTGCACTTTCTACCACACCACCTGGATAGGTGACACCAGACGCATGTGGGAAAGTCCCGTTGGCCTGCAGACAGAAGTGAGAAAAGAAAGTTTGTTGCAAATAAGCAACATGGGAAAACACGACGTGCCAGCAAAGGAATGCATACACTATTATGAAAGCCAGGCTGCACAGGTTAATCAAGTGTGGTATCAGAACATTTGCTTGTTAGTTATTACCATAATGCAAAAGAGACTGAATTGTCCTTTAAATAAGGGTTTTGCAGCTTCATTGCACACACTGGACTGAGGTCATGATGGTGGTAAGGTACTTGACTTCTAATGCTGACTCGGACATGGAAAGTCTGGCCTGGCCATATGACAGTACGCTGTCCTCAAACCACCCTCGGGCCGGGTCCACATGACTCCAAAAATCAACCTTTCTGAACAACATACTTTTTATGGAACCTGTTTGTTTCTCATGTCAATGTTTAGCGACTATCACAGACTGTAAAAGTAGGCGCAAGATAAGCTTTAAAACTGCAAAGTGCAGTTCCGGCTGTCTTATAAATGTTAATATAAATATGTGGCCCAGACCCGGTAATAAACTCCCCATTGATGCAGCTACTTTTTTTCAAATATAAAACACAAGCAGGAATTTAAACACATATACAAATTATTCTGAAGATTCTGCAGTTTTCATATAAAAAAAAACAATTAAAAAAGTTTTCTTCTTTTCTTCTTTGCTGAAATACCTGACAGTTAACATATAACCTACAACAAGGAAATTAAATAACAAATTCACAGGTTGAATGAAATACATTTTTGACGTTTGGAAAGTGAGTGAGTATATTGTCCTACTAATTAGACTAGGGCTATGCTAGAAAAGGAGATCTGTATTAGACCTCATTTGCCTTATTCCTCTGCTAACTTAGTTGTGGTTTTCAGCCTGTTTCTTCCCACATAGGTCTGAGCATGCTGCTAAAGCACATAAATAGACACACACATGCATTTGCTTCAGGCTACTGCTTTCTGCCTCCACAAGTCAGCAACACAGAAACAGGTATTGCTATTTCAGCTATTCTTAAGCATTTCTTCTCAATATCTTTGTCTGAATGGAGTCAGACATCTTCAGTTAAAACTCCTCTACTAAGAAAACACCTCCGCATTCTTCGACCACTGACTCATCCTTTGCCTGGCATTGTTTATCCAGCATTTAGGAAAAGTTGAACAGACGTTTGGCCAAGAACTTTCATTTTGTTGTGTGACCACTTCAAGAGTGGAGATGAATTCCTTCCTGCTTGTAAGACAGTGTGGGGGAGTTGAGGGTGTGTGTGTGTGTGTGGGTGGGTGGGGAATGTGGAGGGGGGTGACTACTGACACACTCAGTGCCCATATTTGGAACAATTTTACCTCTGTCCTCCTCACTGCGCTCAACTCCTTTTACAGGTTGTAGCACATCCTCCTTGATGAGGCAGGTCTACTTTTCTGGAGAAGAAGAATCCACTGAGAAAAACTCCCCCCTCCTCAGCTGCATGGCTTGCACACAATATCCTTTACACTAGAGAATACACGTCTTCCCTCAACTCTGAGCCCAAAGATGACAAAAAATAAGAACACCAAATCATAAGTTCTTCTTCTCACTCATTGAGTGGCATGAGTGAGTAGACTTTGACCGTACATTTGCCTTCCTTGCAGATAGTGGCTACTTAGAGAACAGTCCTACAATGCATTACACAAACAAATGCGGTTGAACGTCAAAAATTGTTCATTTAACATGAACAATAATGTTGCTGTCAACGAGCTTATCTGCCAATGTTAGCTACCAACTGTTTAAATAGCAAACATTACTGTATTGTGTGTTAACAGTTAATTCCCTTTAATATTGTATTTGGCGTCTTTGCGGGTTCCACTAAAACAAGTTCCTTCCTGAGACCATTTCGCGGAGCCAGCAGCGCTGAGTCCGGAGCTTAGCAACCCCCCTCCCCCCCCCCAAGACGATTGTGATTGGTTTAAAGAAATGCAAACGAAGGACTTGATCAGTTTAAAAAAAAATGTCAACAGGGACGGCAATGCCACAATAAGAGCCACTGGATATCAGAAGGAAGAAACAGAGTTTCACAACTTTGGAGGGGGGGGGAGACAATAGATGGGATTTGTAGATCTCTAATTTCAATAGTCAAAATCAAAAGCTCATTTTGTGACACCCATATATAAATATATATATATGCCTTTCCACATAGTGATGTTTATCCTGTTACTGACTGAATCTATGTATAAACAAAACAGCCAAAGTTACATTCAGGCCAATATTCACCCATGACTAAGCAGTGAGCATTAACTATTTCAGCAAATGAATCTTTAACAAAAAGATAGTCCTCTTTTGACCACTCAATTGACCTCAACATCAAGATCCCCAATGATGCCATTCAAATAGACCAGAATGCCGCATAGACAGAATGATCAGACAGAGTGGGAAGAGCAACAATTCTTTCTATAAACATAATTATGTGCATCGCTCATCAGGCAAAAAAAGTGTCACCCATGCGAAAAATGCTTCAGTCTTTAACGGAAGAAGGCAAAACAGGTTCTCCTTTTAAGCCTGGCCTTTTCTGTTAAGTTATGAACAACAACCCAGAGTGTAAGTGGTGCCTAATGATAATATAAGGAAAATGCAGCCCAGTAAATAACCTGCTAAGTTTTTCTTCAATACTGTTTTATCTAATGCAGCCTTTGTGTATCAGCAATCAACATCATACCAGATAATTGAAGTTCAGATCTGAGGATCTGAAAGGCAGGAATGCTTAAGATGGCTGATAGCATAACGCAGTTTTTATACCAACTGGCATCCATTACGCTCCATTAAGCAGTGGACCCCTGATGAACCCAATGTATCTTTGTGCCATTAGCTGTGCTGACCATACAATATATCACTACAGCACTTCTGCCCACAACAGGCTTTGGTTTCACTTCAGTGTTAGACCCAGGCTCTCCTTTAGCTGGGATGATGTCACTCTGTCTGGCTAAAGCAAAAAGACCACAGGGTTTTGTAGATGTGTCTTTCTGTCTTAATTTGGCCACTGCAAAGCTGTTTGTCCTGCTATATTTAACGTTGGTGATGGCCAGAAGATTGGGGCTATCCACACGGAAACGCTTTTTGGTGCAAACGCACGTTTTGCATCATTTGGCCGTTCGTCTAAACAAATCCCGTAAACGCACTGCCTGAAGACGCACTTTTTCAAAACCTGGTCCCAGTGTGAAAAAAGTTGAAACCGGCACCCTCGTGTCTTCATTTGGACGGCAAAGCCGCATACTTGCGTATCGATGATATCATCGCCACACCCGTCGACCTCTAGCCTTCAACCTCTTACCCCTCAACGACGTCTCATAACAACAACATTGGCGGACTACATGCTTGTGTTCCTGCTATGTCAGATATTGAGTCTATTAGGGTTCCCAGTGCAAACTATACTGTCTGCCTGTATACAGCGCGCAAGCTTATGTGCATGCTCCACCTCTTCTTCTCCGTTTTTGGTGAATTTCTGTAGCAGAATCAGCACCACCTATAAACCTGAAACGATGCCAGAGAAGACAAGGGGGGAAAAAGATTGTTTTGGTACGTGTGGACGTGGCCTAAGTAATGTTCCCCATTTAACTGTACAGCCCTGGTGGACTGCCAGGCCAATAGGAACCCCAGTTAGAAATCTTTTTGGAATGCCAAATATCCATTGGGTTTTCCCTTTATTCATTCTGCAGCGGCACACCGAGGCAACTTTCTGTGGTTAGTTCAAATCTGTAACAGCAGGACAGTCAAGTGTGTAAACGACTGAAGTCAGCTGAAACGTCTTGGCAGCCTAAAAGGTTACAAACAGGCTTGGTAGTGAACATGCTAATGTCCTAATGGATTTGGTGTTTTAAGCTGAGCTGGACCAGAGAATATTATTTTGGAATAATAAAATCATTATCGACTACTGCTGTGATTTTGTCGGGGAGTGCATCAAAATTGAAAATAAAGATAAAAAGGTTCTTTTCTACTGTGAACCATTCTTTGTTGAACTTTAATACTTTACAATAACCAAAGCAAGTAAGCGTTGTGACCACTCTTCTGAAGTTATTTTGGAGAGGGAAATTAAGTGAAAATACTCTGGATGACTGACCTATTAATCCATGCTAAAGTGAATAATAATAAATTTCATGTTGTGGTTGACTAGCGGGGCCTGCTTTGGTTGCTTGATAAGTCCATCAACATGGATTGTGATTGGTGGTTCGCTGCGCATGCAGACCTGCATGTCACACACTAGCAACAAACTGTGTATTCAAACACTTAAATTAGTGTAAATTAAGTTATGACACCAACTTCTGTTGTAGATTAATGTAACGTTTACAGCATCGCGGCCCCACCCCGTAACGTTAGTTGGGACAGACGGACCCCTTGTTTCTTTAGGCTAACTATATTAGCTTTAGCCTGGCTGTAAGCAGCTTTCTGTGGTGATAATTGGCCGGGAGACGTTGTGATAACGATGCATTTCTCAGGTGATTTAGTTCACCTTTGCAACATACGTAAAACAGTCACTATGGTAGCTTCATTACCCATCGAAAAGCATGTGCATCACTGTCAGTTTACGGTACTTTTCTACACAGTGAGAGCCTCACTTCCCATAACAAAGCCTGTTGGACTAACGTTACGTCACATATTTATGTTGCCCACATGGCTACCTGTCTTAAAGGGGAAGAGTTGGCCGGTAACAATCATGTAAAAGGTGAACGGTGAAAGTTTACTGTTCTGAGAAAGGAATTTGGTGTGCCATATCAACTCCAAACATCCTGGCCTGCAGCTGCCTCAAGCCAGAGAAATTGAACACGCTCTGTTTTTACTGATGAGGATAATAGAATAGAATAGAATTCAACTTTATTGTCATTGCACTGTCACAAGTACAAGCAACGATAACCGGTCTATTGTCAATTTTATGTTCATTTAAGCAAAAAAACAATGTTTTATGACAATTATATTGCTAATCGTAATTATTTGAGACAATTGTACAGCAAAATGTATTTGTTACAGCTCTAATAACTGCCTAATACAACAACACAATTAAAGAAGAAAAACGCCAGCCACCATAAGGAAACTGGATTTGTCTCCAAGTAGACAATAGTAGGTTTTGTATGTTAAGCAACTCACGTAGCAAAGCGTCTAATCCAAGAGGCAGGCCATCATAATGGCCTATTTATAAGCATGAGAGGTGGGAGGACCCAGAGGGGTAAATTGGTGGTTGGGGGGGGGGGGCTCACAGGACAAGACAACTTCAATAACGGAGTGATGAAGCCTACATGCTTTTGTGATCATTTAGACACACTGTCACACAAACTGTACAGCGAGTCTTTTGAAGAGCATATCAGCATGCAACTCTTTAGGATGCATGAAATATTAACTTACTCTTAATCCGCTGCAGAAAAGAATTCCCTCAAGCACTCACCAATTACCTCAAACTGTTATTGCTTCTGGTGTGCGAGGGTAAGTTTGGATATTAGGAAATCTTTGGTTAAAAAAACTAATTTAAAGACTCTGTTTATGTTCCCACTAAAAGTAATTTCAGGTGTGCAAAATGTATCCCATGTATTCTGATACAGTTTGCAAAAAACAAAAAAAGGGAGAATCAGAAATGCGTCCATCTGTTAAGACGTATGCCGTTTTACGTAGCTTCAGCTATGCATTTAAGTGAAAAATGAAGGGATCTTAGAATACAAAAAAATGTCATTGCTTAAAATTTAAATTTTTAGATAGATTTTAAGGAGTAAAAAAAAATCAGTTTATACTGTGATACACTGATAGACTTCGAAAGAAAACACTTTGCAACTGTGCAAAGGAATTAGGAGAACAAGTAGAGACCCATCCCAACACACACTGTTGTGAAAATTACACAACACTGTGTCATAAACGCAAAACTATCACAACACCAATGAGTTTCAGCTTGTTGTCCTTACAAGGAAATACATGCAATAATATTTCTAAATGCCTTAAATAACAGTTACTGTCCTGTTGGGACATAAGGTCAAGACGTTGAACATCTGATAGAAGAAGAGGATATGACTGACAGCAAAACTGCAGAGATCACTGTTAGAGCTGCATTCCTTTCCAGTTACTGCCTAGGCAGAAGAAAGCTGGAGCCGGCACACAAAAGGATACTGAGGGGGAGGCCATTTCCCAGCTTTTAAGGCTGATCAATAAAAAGCTCATGCAAGAGTGTAAGGAAGGAGAAAAGTGGAGGACCCAGTTTTGCATCGCTTGCAGGCATGTCAAGTTTCTAAACTGAGCACAGGGAACTTGTTAGATTGCAAACAGTCTAGTAAGCAGATGCATTACACCTGTCTGCTTACGTCATATGCTTTAATTCCTGAGCCTGAGGCAGCCATACTGCTGGTGTCTGATTGGACATAAGTTTTAGTCACAGAGACCCAGTCAATGAGTCATGGTGGGAAACAGGAGTCACCTTTGACAATAACAGTGAATCATTATGAAGATGCGTGCACTTCCTGTGCCACCTAACCAAAGGATGAGATAGTCTGAAATGCTGATACAGTGATCTCAGCATTGTTTTTTATTTAGGAGCGTCTGCTTTGAACCAACAGATGTGCACTAAAGGTGGTCATTGGAGAGAACGCTGCACAAGTGCAATAGCAGGACGTTTCTAATGACTTCAAATGTAAAAGGTAGCGTAAAGTTAGGACGCATTACTGAAACCTTTTCTCAACTGGGTCAAATTGTTGAACTTTTGACCAACTGACTGCACTTCTGTGTCAACATTCACATACCACAGGCACAAATGACAATGAGCATGAGTGGAGCTGCATTCCAGTCTTTACCTATTATACAAGATGGCATCAACTGTTGAGGCCACGGTGGAGGGCCAACAGGAGCAGCATCCAGATCAAGTAAGACCTACTATTATCAAGACAAATTTCACCTATCAACAGCTAGGAGAGACCACTTTGAAGGGCCTGATGAAACATGAAAATAGACACAAATGCAATAGACTTTAATATTTACATAGTGGGTTTGGTGCAGTCTAGTTGCTGCAAAGGTTTATGGTTGGGGAAGTATTTTTTGAGTGCAGCTGAGCAATAAGACAATAAAGCAGTTTGCTTATCTTATTGTATGATGTGTAATAATCCAATTTAGTACCATAGTGTGTCCTGTACTTTCTTCCCCATCCCTTACTGCTGTAACATTGGGAATTTCCTCATTGAGGGATTAATAAAGGATTATGAATCGTTGGTCCTGAAAATAACTCCCACACCACAGGTATATCAAAGAGAAAAAATGAGAGTGAATTCTTCTACTAATTCTATCATTTCTCATGCTTTGCTAGAAAACATTCATATTAAAACTGCATATGTATTCTGTATTGTATGTTACCATAGTAATCTTTTCTGATCATTGCATTAACTCAATTAATATTTTTAATAAATAATTTTTTTTTTATGCATTACTGTATTGTTGCAGAATTGTTGGCAGCTAAAGTGCCTCCTGTAATCCAAGTCACTATGCAGAAATATGTGCAAAACAAATACAAACCCTGGACCAACCCATGTGCCGAGCTGCGATATATTGTTACAGTAAGGGAAGTGCAATAGATTGGAGATAAAGAACTAATCACACAGGTTATCCGCCCTGTACCACTGTACTCTGGTGTACCTTGTGGTCTTGAATTAAACTTGCATCTGTCAAACTTTCAAACGACAAAAGTTGGCCCTTGACCTAAGTGGAGTGCTGCTCCGTTTAAATGTTAAGGACTGAGGAAAAGGAGAAAAAAAGGCCCAGCCAGGAGCCGTGGCTTCAAAGCATGTAATTGCCAACTGCACAGGCTGTGACAGGATATGGAATTTGTGCACATGGGCTTTCCACTGAGAAATTTAGTTCCCAGTTCAAACCTCGGTTTTCCCAGAGGGCGAAAATTGTAGAAGAGCGATAGGTTTAATGTGTGGCTTTGAGATGCATGACATGATATTAACAGCAAGTGTATTCTGGGCAGCATTGTGTCACTGAGGGAGCCCCCTGGGAAAATCCACCATGCTGAAGTGCCTTCGAGCAGGACACTGAGTCTCATTCACATGTTCTATAAACTACCCTGATCTTAGCTATGAATACACCGTTGTTAACTTATGATTTTATATGGTAGTTATTTTTGCAGGATAGTGGTTTAGTTTAGGTAGCTACGTGCACAATGGTACTTAACTGCATCAGCCAAATGAGCAAAACAATATTCAACAGGAGTGTTTAAAACAAATCTATTTTTGTAATGTGACCAGCTGCTCAACCCCAACCTGGGAATATTTTCCCAAAGGCAGCCACACTACCACAATGGTGGTAGTAACGTTACAAGCTTTCAGGACGACCTTGCTAACACGAATACTTTCTGATACACAAGCCATCAAGTTAGCAAAGGTCACAAAACCTGCTCAACAGCGTGTCCCCTGTAAGATAGTTAAACAACACCATAACAGACAGAAGCTCGAGTTATTTGTCCACGAGAAATGCGATGTAATGTGTCGGAAACAACTGCTGTGGCGGTTAAACTACTAAGCAGACTCCAAAGAGATATTATAGGGTCAGTCGCCTTTGTGAAACCAGTGGCCGAAACACAAAATGTAGGCTGGAAACACAATGAAGATGAAGGGATTTGAGCCGCTTTACCCACCTCATTGTTCGGCCAGAGTGGAGGTCCTCTCCTCGTAGGGAAGTTTGGGTGACTTCAGAGCTTAAGCCCGGCTTTAAAAGTCAAACTAGTCAAATAAAAAAAACGAGACAAATCGGCGAAAAGGGCGCATCTACACCCGCAAACGGGGTAGCCACTAGCGCTATAAAGAAAGCACACACCTCGACAATTTCCTGGTTGT
>NC_045735.1:10664597-10704061 GCF_008692095.1 Etheostoma spectabile | reverse complement strand
GGTACAGTAGTGAAGCGGGTTTGTCAACTCCAATCACTATCCCACAGTGGTTTGTACGATCTTAAAAGGTGAAGCCGAGAAGAAACGAGCTACACAAAAATCTGAACTTCTCTTTTCACACTTGCGTTGGTTGACCGCTCTGTTTCTGGAGATTAGAGCCGTGTGTCTGCGCCGGACTTTTCTCCGCTCCCTCTGTCGCTAGGTCTGTAAATTCACTGGCGTCTGGCCCAACCCGCCAGCTTCAAAGTAGGCTACAATCCCATGGTGCATTCAAGTAAGCCTCGTATAACTCGAATTTTGAAGCAGTGTTTCCTCGAAAGTTACAGGGACTGAAATTAGAAATATGATAAGCAGTGGCGGAAATTAATACAAGCATTTCCTCAAGCACTAAAGATAAGCACAATTTTGATGTGCTCTTTGGGCTGCTATTTCCATTTTCTGCTAGGCTACTACATTTCAGAGAGACGGCCATTGCACTGTTTACTCCGTTAACATTTATTTGAGAGTTGTAGTTGCTATTTACTTTGAAGATAAACAGTTTACATACAAAACATCTTATTGACTATGGTGCATTGTTAAAGGTGCCATTCATGAATTATGAATATTTCATATTCAATTTAATTTTAACGTCACTTACTTACACTGCAATATTGTTTTTTGCCCTATGGCAACCGCACTTTACAATACCTTTATTTGACGCCACTTTACATTCAGTCTATAGTCTGTTGGTTGCCTGTTTGTTTGTGTGTTTTACTTGTTTGTTTTGTTTGCCTTTACTGTAGAAAGCCGCTGCTGCTGTAATAAGGAATTTCCCCACTGTGGGATGAAGTATTATCTAATCTAATCTAATCTAATGACATGGTGCTCTTTGGATGCTGTTATATAGAATTTAGTGGTCCCCTAATACTGTATCTGAAGTCTCTTTTATCTAGACATTAGTGGTCCCCTACTACCATATCTGAAGTCTCTTTTATCTAGACATTAGTGGTCCCCTACTACTGTATCTGAAGTCTCTTTTATCTAGACATTAGTGGTCCCCTACTACTGTATCTGAAGTCTCTTTTATCTAGACATTAGTGGTCCCCTACTACTGTATCTGAAGTCTCTTTTATAAAGGCCTTAGTGGTCCCCTTATATTGTATCTGAAGTTTCCAAAATTCAGCCTTGGTGCAGAATTACAGCCACTAGAGCCAGTCCCACAATAAGCTTTTCTTAGTATGTGCCATTTCGGAGTCTGTAGCTTTTGAGGAGGAGGGTGGGGGGAGGTCTTGACCAACTGCCACTTGGCTCTTTTGAAAGCCATGCTGTCTCTCTCTCATGGGTGGGCCAAATTATCTAGGTGGGCAAAGCAGAGAAAGGAGAGGTAACCTGCCCTTGTGTCCTGTCATAAGGGGCAAGAGTCCAGATCGGCCCATCTGAGCTTTCATTTTCTCAAAGGCAGAGCAGGATACCCAGGGCTCGGTTTGCACCTATCGCCATAGCCACTGGGGGATCAATTTAGGGCAGGCTGGGAGAATGCATAGTAATGTTAAAAGACCTCATAAAGGGAAATGTTCATGCCATGGGACCTTTAAACTAACCAACAGACTATTAAAGTATAGGCCTAGTTTAAATGAGCTTTACCTTGACCATCTACATCAATATAATGCTGCTTACACATTGATGTTTCTACCAGGAATCAACAAGAATACTTTAAGTAGACACAGACAATAACTATACAAAATAATTTAACATTAATACTTTAACATCATCTGTTAAAGTAAGGTAAGGGTATTGTTGACAGGACCAGATTACCCATTTACTCTTTGGTAGTTCCTCTTCCTTTTCTTGTATTTTAGGCAATGTAGCCTATTGCATCTAATGTTGTAAATAAGGAAGTATATACAGCACGCCTTTAGGGCAGATGTCATGGTGCTGTATAATAATTGATAAAATGCAACAGACATAAAATAGATAACCAGTGTATAAACATATGTAAAGTAGGACGAAATGTATTCAAGTCCAAAGTTCAGTAGCTATGGCCTCAAAGGTGTGATGTCTATTAGTTTTATTCCCAAAGTAATATACAACCAATAAGCCTTGACCAGAAGACCAGGGATTTGGGGCTGTAGTAACTCAGTAATGTAGGTGGGTGGGTTTATTATTTGACGCAAACCCGCACCCCACTTTGCTCACCATTCTACAGTTAAACACTGCAAAAAAGATGTAGTGGTTTTTACATAGCCAAGTGTTACTGCTCTTTTCTGTTAGTGGTTGGTATGTTTAATTTCCAACAGCAATTGAAGGCAGCATCTCATCCACGCCAGGGGTCACGCCAAGCCCTACACCTCGCCCTACTGGCTGTCTGGGTAACTTCAAGTGTCTGTGGCTTTAGTAGTTATTCTATAGACATTTATTGAGCAATGTTTCTGGAATAAAAAGATAAATGAAACAAAAAAAAAACGTTGATCCAAAAGATAGAGACTATGACAAAAAGCAACAACATCAAACTACAGAAATATTTTAAGTAACCTGTGTTGAATCCTGAAGTAATACTTTCTAATTTTTATAACATTGAAAGGACAGTTTGATGCCGAGATAGTGCACACTAAAATAACTCCTTCCTAATGGGGACAGAAGTGGAAGAGAGGATGAGAAAGGAATGCATTACGTCTGCATGGCATGTGTAAACATCCAGAAAGCCACTATGCCTTTAGTCTCACACACACACACACACACACACACACACACACACACACACACACACACACACTGAACAAGTGTTAGTCTGGTATTTTCTTTGGCCACGGATCCCTGTTAACTCTGCTCTCTACTGAAGCTCAAACTGTATAAGAATACAACCCAATTTTTTGGCCTCATCGCTGAGTGTGCAGTGTTGAAGATATTAACACCAGATCATGTGTGAGCTTGTGCCTAAACTTGTGTGGAGGTGTTTGTATGATTTGCATTGGCACTGTCTCAAAAGTTTGGTCTCATTCCCAGAAAGTAGCTCATAAAGAATTACAAATAGTTGTGCAGTAATTGCAGGTTCTTCCTGTGCTCCTCCCCGTACCACAGCTTTATTTCCAAAGCATGACGTCAGTCGGTCAACGCCGTCCGCAGCTGGCAGAAGATTTGTTGGACTGCAGCAAGGGGGCGTCCATGACATTTTGAGCAAAGTGGCTCCAATAGATGTTGAGGTATGGGTTTTATCAACATGAGAGAAGTGTGTGAGTGTGAGATGGAGAAACTGAAAACTGGAAAATGTGGATGTGCTTAGTCAACCAGGCTGAATTACACCTCTACTTATCTCTCTATCCCTGTGAGTTTGTAGAGGGGCAGTTATGTAAACAGAGTGCACTTCTCCTTCATTTTACATCAGAGAGTCCAAGACTTGTTGAAGCATATAGTCCTGAGGCAGCGGCGTCTGAAAGCTTCAGCCTCCACTGCTGGTTGAATGGTAGACGAACAAAGAGAATTATACAACTGAACTTAAATCGGGGGAAATAAAGTGTCAGTCTGTATGAGGTTGGCAGCAGTTAGCCAGACAGGGATTAGTAGTAACAGTATAAGCTATTCCAAACAAGCCACTGTTTTGTATTTTCAAGGAAACCCAATGGACATGGAGAGTGAGTGTTACTGTTCATGGAGTTATTTATCTTTCCATCTCTTTTTGACAGGAAAGCAATGTGACCGGAGGAGGATAAAATCTGAGGAGAGGAGCGAGACACAACTGCTCACTAAGAGCCATGGGCTGGAGGCCAGCAGAGCAAATGGAAGCAGAAGGATTTTAGAGAGAGTCCAAATGACATGTCCTAAAATGTAGGCCCTGAACTCCTCATAGAGCAAATACAAGTTAGTATCCAAAGGATTCCGATCCTTTACTTAAGTAAAAGTACTAATTCCACACTGTAAAACGCTGTTACAAGTCTTGTATTAAAAATGTTACATAACTAAATGTAAGAATAATAAAATTTAAATCGTTAGAAAAAGCAGCAAATCCTTACATTTAAAACGTGAACAGGTTTTGCATTGAGAATGATTTAAATGATTAAAAAAGCAGCTGCCAACACATTCTCTTTCAATCGACTAATCAGTTGATCAATTAGACCCAATTGTTTCAGCTGTACACGTGTAACCTTTAATTAATGTGAAAACATGACACTATAAAGTATGTTTTTGCATGCAAAAATCTTAATTTGTTAAAAGATCTAGTAACTAAAGCTGTCAAATAATTGCAGTGAAGTAAAAAGTACAATATCTCTCTCTGAAATGGAATGCAATAGAAGTTATAAAGTTGCATACAATTATGATAAAGTAAAGTATTATACTTGAGTCAATGTACTAGAATACAATAAAGCATGCATTCAGAACCTAAACTTCTGTTTTGATTTTAATATACAAGCATAGTGCTACTTACATGAAAGTAAAATCTACATGTGACAGACAGATTTCTGTGATATATTAAAATAAAAAGGCCCCAAAATTCACTTGCATGTCATGTCAGATGTCATTATCTGGTAAGTTTCAATAAATGTGTTGTATGATAAAAATTAAAATGGCTTATCAGTCAAGCTAAAGCATGGTTTCTGTTGGAAAACTGATCCATTGCTTTTATAATCCACTAGATGGCAACATGACCTTAATAGCCTCTAGTAAACACAAACGTCTGTTAGACATTTCACACAGCAGTGTACTGGGAAAGTTCCTGCTGTGTTCCTGTATTTTCTCATGTTGTGTAATCAGTGTGAAACTGTTCTTTTTTTTATTTGTGCTGATGTCTATCTTGGCCAAGTCTCCCTGGAAAAGAGTAACATCGGGCATACAAATTTAAGATAAAATAAACTAAACGTTTAATTGAATGAATGCAATCGATAAATAACAGGTCAGAAATAGCCTTCAGAATATTATGCTGCCACCTTTCCTCAAGAAATACATTTCTGTATCCTAAATACATTTCAGACATAATCACAACAAATATTGCAACAACTATTAGTCAATTTTGATATTATATGAACATAAAAAAATGACATCCAGGTATTATGGCTCAGTCGTATAGTTTGAATACACCAAGGTCCTGTGGTCTAGGGGATTCACATGACTATAAAGAAGTTTACATTCTTCAGTGAAATATTTTAGCCTGATTCTGATACTATGTAGTCTAAATATTTTATACAAATTTGACTGTATTAGGCAAACACTGAAGAAAATGATATAATTACAGGGAATCCGTATTCTCCACCACCCACAGCCAGCATGAAGGAAAAATCTTTAAAGTGCTCAGGATAATGGCTGAAGCTACAACAAGCAGCAACAAACCCCCTTTGCTGATGAGGAAAATGTGATGCAGTCCGAAACTTTGAGAAAATTCAATTCAATTCAATTTTATTTATAGAATCAAATCATAACAAGAGATATCTCAGGACACTTTACAGATAGAGTAGGTCTAAACCACACTCTATAAAGACCAAAGTCTACAAAGACCCATCAATTCCCGTAATTCCCTCAAGAGCAGGCATTTAGTGCGACAGTGGCGAGGAAAAACTTCCTTTTAGGAAGAAACCTCGGTGGTGTGTAAGTAGACTTTGAGTTGAGATTGTTTTGTCAACTGTCACCAAGGAACTGCCGAGGTCAACACTTTGATCTATAATGTTAGGGAAATAAAATGTAGTTTACAATCTCATTAAAAGTTTAATGAAAATATAAAACAAATTGTGGATTTAAACATCTTATTTCAATAAAACATATATTTAAATAAGCTACAAATTTATATTTGGACTCTTGACCTATGGATAAAATCCTGACTGAAGGCAGGCCTGGGACTAAGGCCCCGCTAGTAGGCAAGTAAATCTTTTTACGTTTTATCATGATCCTATATAATATTGATTCTTTGGACAATGATACAATATTTACTGATATCACTAACTCTGCCGCAATAGGATTTTGATTCGATTCAATTCAGGAACCTGCGATCGATACAAGACGATACATTTAACACGGTCAGTTCCATTGATAAATATTAACAAAAAGCAACTTAAATATGATTAGTCAATTTTCTTACTGAGCTCTTTCAGACAATTAATTTTTTACTCTTTTAATAAAAAGAGTAAATATAAACTGGGAATTCAAAAAAGCATATCTTAAAGATGACGTTATGTGTCGATATTTTCACTTTGTATTGATAATATTGGCTCGTTGAGGATTGAATTGATACATCGTCAATGTTTGGTTACACCCTTACCCTAGTCCTGCATCACCACCGACTTAATGAAAAGCCACTGAATGGATTATGTAGCCTACTAATATCATCTCCAGGTATAACGATTAAACCTGTACAAATATAACTATTTCAATTTAATTTGTAGTCCTGGTGCTGGTTGAGCCCACTTTCTTTGCCACCCCAGCAGCAGTGTTTGTAAATAGGCCTGGTTCTACTGCAGCAGCTCGATACACCTGATCCCTCTTGTTTTGGCTGTCACTGACCGTGTCCTTGCAGTTATGTCATTCACACTTAAAGAGAGATGAGTGAAGGCAGTGTTTGTGTGTTTACAGAGTTGATACCCTTTTTCCTCCACCCACCCACCACCCCCTCATCTTCTCTCTCCACCTGGCCTCGCGCCTCTGACACCCGGACCGTGGCTTTGCTTGAAAACAAATTGCGGCGGCTCCGGTTACCGGGCTCCGATCGATGCGCTGCACGGTGTCACGTTACCCGGAGGCTCGAGTATCGATGCATGGCCGATCGCTATCATAATCACACTTCCCCCCTCTTATCGCTTACCTACTGAATAAAACATCTGCCTTCCTGCTCATGGATCGCTCACCCCATCCCAAAATCTGGAGGGAAAGAGACTTCTTGAAGTGTCTTTGAGATGAGTGAAGTAACATGAGAAATGTGCACGATGATACCCAACAAATGAGGTCCCTAAAGTTGTTTTTATCTCAAGCATCTCCAAATAGACCCTCCAGATAGTATTTGACAGTTCTTTGTCCCAGCCTCAAGGATGCTGCAACTGTGAGGGGAACTGTTTTGAGATGTGTCATGTTTTGCAAACCAATGTTGCAGAGCTAGGTCAAGTTTATTGAGGACCTATAGCTTACACATTGCGTGGGCTTCCACTGGTGGCCACCGTGCAAACCGACAAGCAGCTGCTCATTTAACTTGATATACCTAACTTCCTCTTCTGAGGCAAACGCTTCTGAAAAGCCCTTGTCAGCTTTAGCAAAACAAAAAAGGCACATTTGAATACATGCAGGACCTGATAGGAAAGTTGGTCAACGCAACCAGCCATGGGCTGTCTCTGTAATTCAGCATAATTAGGTGGCTTTAGCTATATTTTGCAAAGGCTTGTAGCTGTTTTCATTGTTACATTGTCTGTGCACTTGTGTGTGTCAGAAGAACTATGACGTAATGGATCACTCTTCGTTAATAGACTGAATTTGGCATCAGCACAAGAGTCCAACAGTGTAACAGAGACATGCACCTTGCTCTCACCTCATTTGTTGTAATATTTCTATGCATTTGTATTTTCATGGTGATTTTAATTGGTGCATCCTTAATTTTGGGGTTAAGTTGATAGTAAATGTATCCAGTTGAGATTTATTGAGTCCACACCATTTGCTGCTTTTTGTAGATATTGGACATCAAGGACATATGACTTTTCTGTGAGATCAGTTCTCTAACACAGTCAACTGTTAAAGTGAAAAAAGAGATGTAACACATTTAAATCCCAATTTGATTGGAACCCCTACTGTAACCCACATTTAAATATTTTTCTATTATTTTCTTATTGTACATTATTTAAAATGTGCATCTGCCAGCCAGAGTCCCCAGGCCTCCAGTGCTCTACATGTCTGGTTGACTATCAGAACTTACTATAAATTGTCACACATAGAATTCATTTTTACTAAAATTCATGTTTTTGTTCATCTCCTAAAACCAATATGCAGAACCAGACTGGGTTAAAAGCATGTTGAACACTTGCACCAAATATAAAGACATAAGGGGAATAGGCTGAATAAATGAAGTGTCTCATCAAATTAAAAAAATCTTACGATATTTCTCTGCTCTCTCTTCTTTTCATGTGTTAACAATAGCGGTCACATCACAGCTGTATAAGGTAGTCAAATGTTACTCTTAGCAACCAGCCACTGTGGGCCTGGTGACGCTACATGCCCCTAAACATTTAAAAGGGAAAAGAACATTGGCAATGTGGTGTCCAGAAAAATAACAATAAATAACAGTAACAAATCATTCAAGCCAAGGGTAACCACTTTGATGTTTTCATACACAAAACAGCAGGTCGAAATTAACTAGGCAATGTCAAAATACTTAAAGCACCTAAAAAAGGAATCACTTTTTAAGTCATACATTTCAATTAGTCCTGCCTGTTTTCTTCAAAATGCGTCCTTTATTAGCACACGTTTTCCCTGAGATTAGATGACCCAGCTAACATGGTCTGTTAAGTAGTTTTCCTTTTATAGAAAGTGTAAAATAAATGAGCATCTCTGCAATAAGATTAGGTTAAATTACCTTTATATTGAAACAAGCAGGTGACTTATTTGGGTGCTTCTTGGTGGCTGCAGGGCTCTACGCGTCCACTGGGTTTCCTTACGCCTCGGGCTGGCAGCACAAAACCTTTTACGTTTTCCAGCCCTTGCAACACGATCTCCTTAAACCTTTGGTAGAAGTCAAGATTTGCCTAGAGCAGGAGTGCAATAGAATCCATTACATTAGTCATAGAAATGTCATAAAAGTTCACTGCATTTCAAATTCATTGCTCAGGTGGATTATCTTGGTGGCTAAATCCTCCTTTTGAGCCAGCAGGCTTCACCTGAGAGCTGTAAATCAATAGGGCCTAGGCACGCTATCATAAACAGTGAGAGTGGTAACGCATTGTGTAATGTAAAGTATGATACCTTAAATGCAAAGGTAATACTTTAACAGGAAGTAACATTTAGGCATAGTTGAATAGATTTTAATGAGGGAATTTAAAATGCTTTGAAACAAATATATTTTCTAATTGTAAGGCTTACAGCTACACCAAATGGGAACTCTACTTTCAGAAATCATTGCCATTCAACTCACCCAAAATTATAAAATGCACAGACAAGCTTATTTACTCACACAATCAAAATCCTGTACACTTGACCACTAAATTTGAGAGCATCAAAGAGCGAGAGGTTAGGTGCCAACTGTTAGAGGGAAGTAAGGCGAGACTCTGTTAAGCTATTAAGACAATTAACAAAATGGTCAGGAGGGGCTGAGTGGCGGAGGGGAACAGCCTGAAATGGGAGTGAGATGAGGGTGTGAAGTGACAGTCAGCACATCTGGTCTCATCAATAATGCAGCGGGCCTTTAAACGGCAGTTTGTCGCATATTGAGCGCTGCCGACTGAAATCAAGCCCGACACCTAAGATGCTGTCAGGGGAGAGTGAAAGGGTGACAGCAGGAGGAGGGAGAGAGTAGTAGGCTGGCATGGATACCCAAGAAAATATGGAGTAAAAACAACTTTTTGCCAAAGCTTTCGGTGATACATCTGATGTGGTGTGCAATAGATGAGATAATAAATAAATAAAAAATGTTTAGGTTAGAAGAATGGAAACACTATAATACAATATCCAAATATTCAGTAATAAAAAATGAATGAGATTGATAAAAAAGAATTTACATAGCAAAAGTTAATCAAACTAGCCTTAAATGTTTTCAAAGCACGAAGAAACTTGGAAGCTTAAAGCAAAAAAAGGACCTCCACAATGCTTGAATCTATTCATCACTTTTATTATTAAAATGAAAAATACAGAGGAATTCTGTTAACGCAAAAAATCTCCAAAAAGTACAGACATCCTTTTAACACTATGTATGTTTCCCAATAGTGACTGCAGTGATCCAACGACAAAACAGCAACAAGACAAAGAGGTGTGGATTAATGACAGTCCACCTTCCAATCAATCAACAAAAAAAGGCTCTCCGACCTATTCAGCTAGACGCCTATAAAGAGTTCATTTTCCTGTGATCAGAGGATTTCTCAGCACGATGATAACAGAGTCTCCCCTCAGAAACATTTTAGAAATGTAGCGGTCCTTATTCACTGGCTTAGACTTCTTCTTTCCCTTCCCGCTCTTGGGAACTTCCGTCCACATCTCCTTCACATTCTCCAAGACCATGTTGCAGTGCCTAAAATGATAGCAAAGGAGTAAACGTTGAAACACGGTATCACTGGGGGGGGGGGGAGACTCTGAAGAGACAATGGGCTTATTCAACAACAAAAATCTTGTACAGATTAATTAATAAGATGACGTGATTTAAGAGAATTTCCAATTTGAATTTTCCTAGATAAACAAAATTCAAACCTGTCATCCAAACCATGTACAGATAATCTACCTTTCTCCACAGGGGAAAAATACTAGTTTGATTTAAGATTTATAATACCTAATCTCCATTAATTTTGAGTTTAAATATGGAACTGAAGTAAAATAAAATATATAACTCAAATGTAATGGTAAATGAGTAATGTTGCTTGCTTTATATCACCACAAAGGTTTGACAATTTAGAGGTTTTTTGACAAACCATGTACATATAATCTACCTTTCTCCACAGTGGAAAAATACTAGTTTGATTTAAGATTTATAATACCTTAATCTCAATTAATTTTGAGTTTAAATATGGAACTGAAATAAAATAAAATACATAACTCAAACGTAATGGTAAATGAGTAATGTTGCTTTGCTTTATAGCACCACAAAAGGTTTGACAATTTCGAGGTTTTTTTAGACAGTTGCCTACTGATTTCCAACAGCAGGACCTGAAACGGTTAAAGCTTTCTTTTTACTCTTAGTAACATAGTAATATTTTTGTGAATGAAAAACTCATCCACACAAGAAGCAGACCATGTAGCCTTATTTGGCCATTTTAGGGGACATCTATAACGCCAATGAACAAATCTCGTGCACTACTCCTGATGAACAAGCGGTATTCCTTAGATTGAAGTTAGCAATGTATGACAAGTGAGGCCAGCTAAGAGTTTGGATTGGACATGGTTTGAGAGGACTGAAAGCATTCAATTTCCCTGTTGAGGGAACCGTGTCAGTCTGCATCATACTCAGAATATTTTGAGGATGAAGTAGAAAGAAAATGCATCATACATGTAAAAAAAAAAAAAAAAATGCTGTGCAAAAATTTATTTCACACTAATTTCAGACTATTTAAAACCTGATTTCAAATAGTCTGGGCTCATACCATTTTGAATTACATGTAATAACAAAATTATGGTATATTACAAACCTATTTGATTTGAATCAAGTATTATTCTCATAGTATACACTCAAACCTGTAAAGTAAAAAGTGAGAGACCGGGCTCAGTACCTGTCAAAAGCCTTGACTCTTCCGAGCAGCTTCTTGTTGTTGCGACAGTTAATGAGAACCTGAGTGTTGTTCTTGACGGACTGTGTGAGCACCGACAGAGGACCGGTGTTGAACTCCTCTTCCTCTCGTTTCTGGAGCTCTTCAGGGGTCATCTCGGACTTGGGCTTTGTTAAGAGACTCCTGAAAACGACACAGCAATACCAATACTAAAATGTTAATTATAAATACAGTTTGTATTTATTTTAGTTTTTTTACAGTGCAATTTTCTTAAGATGCATTGCATCTTTGATGCCAGCTGACTCCACATTTATAGACTTGGTCCATATATAAGTTACCATACTGTATGGCAAAAGTAAATTGGTATGTAGGCTGACGTTACCTGAACACTTGTAATTGTATAAACATACACAGACTAAGGAAACCTGTCTACTAACACATGATACGGATATGGCTATAGCATAAAAAAACTATACGATAAGCGCAACATTTATTATATATTTTATTACAAGCTGTAACAGCGTAAAGTATCGCATGCTAGACAACGCATGCTCAAACACTCCAACGTTAATGCTTGGCGTTACCATTTGGCTAGCTAACGCTAGCTTCAGTGCTATTGTGTGACTCCGGACTCGTAGCTAACGTTTCCCTTTGAACCACGTCCGTTACAAAGCCTACCAGTTTTTCCACTTGTTATTAGAATTGTGACAGTAACGTAGATGTAACATAGCAGGGCTGGAAAGTATTTAGCAACGAAAAGACATAAGGGTAGCAATTTCAACTCCAGTTAACCGGCCTTGGATCCTGTCGCTTACTACCTAAAAAGCTAACCGTCTTAGCATGCTCAGCGTTGGCTTTTCGCTGCTCCGATTCAAAGCTCAGGCTCCGAGACAGAACATAAATACTTGCCCAAATACTGACTGAAAATTAGAGATACGTACATGGTTGCTGATTTATGAAAATAGTCTCCTTAGATCTTGTGCCGCTCGTTTTCACCGGGTGCCTTCGTACCCGCAACGATCTGCAATCAATACTCGTGTGGATCGGACTACTTCCGGGTCTACTAGTACGCGCTTCAAAATGTAATAACTACCGGGTTACTACGGTCCCGTTAAAATGTACATTCATTACTTTGTAACTGTCCAACGTTAAGGTTACTAGTATTTACCTACAGTATGTAGTCTCCACTACATTCCAAAGAGAAGTATTTCAGATATTTTCTCCACTAAATTATTTGACATTTGCGTTATAGGCCTATATTTTGCTGAAAAAGCAAACATTTAGTGTGGCCCTACAGTCAGGATGACTAGCTCCACCCTGACCGACTACAACATTAAAATACTGATCTTAATCCATCAGTTATCATAACCCTGTTAATAAGATAAGAAGGAATACTTCATTGATCCCCAGCGGGGACATTCTGATTGTTGCAGCACAACAGAAACACCATGCCTAAATACAGCTAGTATTTACTCAAGTATAGAAAGTAACATCAATAAATAATAAGAGGTAGCCAACGTAAACCAAAATAGAAGATAAGAAAAGCATTTTGATAAGATGACGTGATGGTGCGGATAGATTGACTCAGGCGTAATTAATAGACGCTGCAACTAAATAGAATACACAGCAAGGGTGCATCACATTAACATAGTAGGCTAGATGGCGCAAGATGAAATAGTGAGAAATATGAGACATAGTAAAAGGTGCAGTGTTGGAATAGCAACAATATTATAGAGTATATGCAGCAATATAACATATGAATAATGTGATATATAATATAATATGGATATAATATGGAATAGCATAATAACAATAATATTAGTAATGACAGCCTATATAGCCTACTAATCCTTTGTGCAATAACACTGACTAAGTCCATATTCAGCATAATGTGAAAAACCTACTTTTATTTTTGATACTTTGAGTATATTTCAGTATGTTCTCAATTTTGAATGCAATCATCTTAATTATGCAAAGGAATAGTTTTACAGAGTACAGTTAACAGGTAGGGCCTGCTTTTTTTCTGAATACCTATTTGGGTTATTACAGGCTGGTGATAAGCATGCAGAGGGTGCTGTTTTAGGGTGCTGTATACCGTATATTAACCACAAAGGCCCTTTCTGTCACAGGAAAAGAGATGGCAGAGGGAGCAGCCAAAGTGATACCACAGACCCAAACAGATAAGTCTTTGTTTTGCTCTTTAACACAACAAGAATGAGGGGAAAGTGTGTGTGTGTGTGTGTGAGAGAGAGAGACTGGGATG
The DNA here is from genome assembly GCF_008692095.1 of Etheostoma spectabile. Classification (NCBI taxonomy): domain Eukaryota; kingdom Metazoa; phylum Chordata; class Actinopteri; order Perciformes; family Percidae; genus Etheostoma; species Etheostoma spectabile. The sequence goes on along the minus strand of NC_045735.1, from coordinate 10,690,456 downwards.
TAGGCTATTATCTACACAGCAGCAATGAGACATTGAGAGATTGGCTTTCTGGCAAGAGACAGACAGACGCCTGTGGGTGTACGAGCCACCCACCTTATTTCAAAGGGTGGCAGCTCTACCTGTGGAAACCACTTGATGCGGATAAAGGCAGCCTGTGTACTGTTGAGAGAGGAAAGTGTGTGGGATTGATTTCCAGAGCTGTAGGCTACTAAATCTTTATGAACAACATCTAGCTCACCTAGCAATAGACTTCAAACTGTGGAGAATGGGCTTGTAAAATGAGCTCAGTGGGGCATTAGCCTACATGTGTTTGGAGTGGTCTGAAAACACTTTTGCAGTTGTCCAATTAGGAGAGCAGAGTTTTACCTACGACTGAAACATCAGACTAATCTGTAATATATCTAATTTAGATGCACTTTATTCACACGATTATGACCAAATATGTTGCTTTCTTTAGGGTTTCCCGTATATTCTGATTTGCAAATGGACATGTTGGTCTACAATCTGATTTTGATGGAGGAGCGTCCCCTGCACATGGCCAACACACCTTCCTTTTACATGTCTCACAGGAAAGGCAACTTGGGTTTGAGTATGACACCTTTGTATTTATTTTTATTTTGTACAATGAATCTCTAAAGCGAATAATTAAATTACATATTGTACATATATCTGTAATTGTAAAAGTAAATTGTAAAAGTAATTGTAAAACCTCCCCATGCTCTCCAAAAAAATGTATACTTTTATCAAAAATTAAAAAAAGTCCACCACTCTCCCCCTTTTGTGACTACTCCTCCTTACCCTTTCATTTTTCGTACAGTCTCTTAAATATTTTCCCCTTAATATTGATTCTGGTGGCAAAATTTCACAAAGTGGCTTTCTGTTCCATCGAGAATGGAAAGCATGTCTGCAACTTTCAGCACATGATTAACAACAGCAACAGATATCAGCACCATCCAACTGTCTGTGTTAAGTGACATGTTAATTAGGCTATCTGTAGCAGGGGGGGGTTTATAGATCTGTGGTTATTGTGGAGCTCTCAAAAAAAGGTGGTTATTTATTACACTAACAGCGAACAGTATCTCTTACGCATGCCCCCAAACTCCACTTAGCACCACCTGTTGATTCACAGCTCTCTGCTCTCTATGCTGCGGCCACAATTACTCATGCAAGTAATAAAACATTATCTTCGCATTTATCTAGACTGTGAGTTTGCCAACAGTGAAGTTACCTGATCCAGCCCAGTCGGCTTTAACCACAGGCAACTGTGAATGTGGCTGGGCTTGGAAGGGTGACGGGCTGGGGGTCTTTTGATATAAAGACTTTTTTGTCCCGAAGGAGGCAGCCGTCCAGAAAGCTGCTCTAATCTGTAGCCGCATACATCTGTTTCCTTATTAATTTATATCTCAGGGAGAGGTGAGGGAAAGTTGAACAGGTAATGATGTCAGCGCAGGGTGAAACACAAGACAGATCAATAAGATCAGCGGGACTGGAATGTCTACCTGTTGAAGTAACATCACGTCTGCGCACTGTTTCAACATGATGCCTCCTCAAGAAAGCTTCAGGTGCACAATTGAACTGTTGATCAAAAAGGTAGAGGATCACAGCATGTGAAGAGGCATCGTCTCCGCCATCTCACAAATTGTACTAAAAAATAATCAGTCTATGTACGTCCGTGTTGTGTGGGCTCAAATGTCCAGAGTGAAACATTCAATGACACAGCACAAACGAAACCAATCAACAACGGTAGACTAGGTCCTTAATGAGGTGAAAAGAAAACACAATTAAAGGGCATTATTTATGGTTTAATTACATGTAGCCTAGGCTAATTCAAAAAGTAAAGACATTTCTTTTAGTTTCAACATTAACAAATCAAAGACAATAAATGCAGCATATGTATCGTTGTATTTTTTTCTATTCACAGTCTACAAATATTTTAAAACGATTTCACCTCCTAAGACTAAAAATAATCGCATTACATTGTTTTTTGTTAGCTGGAATACTCATTATGAATACCCATTCTGAACCTCCTTCGCATTTGAATAGCTTTTAAATGTCTCGGTCAACATGAAGGAAAATGAATAACTTCAGACAGAATGATTAATATTTTATTGCATTTTTTTAAAATGACATTTTTCGGTATTTTGCAGACAATTTTAGATAATGGCATTAGGCCTCAAACAAGTGACATGCATGCGCGCAAACCACTTCCATTTCTACTTCTGGCAAGTGCATATGTAGGCCTATGTGGTAAAACAAATCATGAGAAAAGTTACTTAAATAAAAACCTTTGTTTCTATAACAAGAATGTAGTTTCATATTTTTTTAAATGATGATTTGACCCGGTTCCTCGTTACACTGATGTTTTTAAAACAAAACAAATGCGCAATCAAGACTAGCCTAGATATATTTTTGCACATTTTCGAAACGGCGTGTGTCAGAATAAGCCCGGTTCAAATTTCAATTGACGTGAGACCCTGACTCATGTTGTTTATGTATCAGCTATCTTTTGTTAATCTAACAAATTTTACATTACGCGTTCTGATGAAACATTACAAGGACAGTGCAAAAATGTCCTATTTCAGTCTAGTTATCTTTCACTGCAACGCAGACATTATTGGGGAAATATTGCGGGATTATTTTTTATTTAGGCTACCAGGCTTTTCATAAACTCAAGAAAATCCAATCTGCAGGTCCTCTATTAAGTAGGATGCTCCGGCCTCTTATTTACCAATTTTGTTCATCTAAATTCTACAACAATGTCTTAAATCTTAGATAGTGGGTCACTCTATTTTTCTATATTCCAAGACGAAGGGCTTGAACTGACTTGAGGGCAGTAGTTTCGAAAGTCATTACAGAACCCTCCGAGGTCTGAGTGGCCGTTCTTGGATGCAAATTGTCCCGGAGATGTCTTAGAAGTGGCGCACTCCTCTTGACACGGACTAAACGTTGCGGCACAAGGCATTTGGTGAGAGTAAAAGTAGCTGGCTTGTCCGGAGATCATGTTAAAAGAGTACGGATCCGACAGCGGCAGGGGGCATGCAGGGATGGATGTGGAGAAAGCGGTGCAGGCGGTGCCAATCTGATGGCGTCGGGATTGCGCGCAACTGAGTCCAATGTAAGACATCTCCTGGTGCGTCTGCACGAACCGGTCTGCGTCTACAGCACCTGTTGCACTCAACCGGGACCGCTGTGAAACCACCGATGTGGCGTGGTTTGGGAAGCGGGGGTGAGCTCTCAGATAAGTCCCTGCGCCAAGGTGAGTGCGCACTGGTGTTTGGAGAGGCAGAAACGGCGGCACCGGCCAGTAAAATGAACCTGCTGCGGCCAAGGTCACGCTGGTTGCAGTGCTGGAGGACACCAGACGACCTCCACCCCGTTTTAGTGCAAGCTTGGTCCTGGAGCCAGCTGCGGCCCTGCGCCGGAGTTTTCCTGATGTGCCACCTATGAAGACGTCCTCACTGCAGGGGTCCAGCATCCAGTAGTTGCCTTTACCCGGGTCATCATAGTGGCGTGGCACTTTAACGAAACACTTATTCAGACTTAAGTTGTGCCTGATTGAATTTTGCCATCCCTGTCTGTTCTGGCGGTAGTATGGAAAATTGTCCATAATAAACTCATAGATGCCATTGAGCGTGAGCCGTCGTTCCGGGCTCTGGCGGATAGCCATCATGATGAGCGCGTTGTAACTGAAAGGAGGTTTCTCAGGCTTAACGCTTTCTTCTGCTCCAACGCCTTTCTTTGAATCTCCCTTATTTCCTTCTCGTTTTCTATTTGAACTCACCGGCTTGGTTTCCGCTTTAATGCACAGTTTTGGCGCTTCGCAGTTCTTTTCACTGTCAAACTTTTCCTCTTGACTGGATTTCTCTGGATGTGCGGAACGCGGTTTGTGGGACTCAGAAGGACGCTCCTGGTCCCCCATCACTCCCTCTCGTCTCAACAACAGGCTGCTGATGCTGAAGGAATTGTGAAAAAATCGGTCCGAAGTTTTCAAGCCCTCCATCTTCAAGATTAAAGTCACAACTAAAATCCTCAGAGGCGTCCGGTGATCAGGGCAGAGCGCGTCACTGAACCCACAGAGCAAAGCTGTGCTACGCTTCAAAAAGGCGAAGAGCCAAAGACGCACCGGCCACACAACCAATGCGCATGATCACAGCAGCTCAGGACTCGTTACCATAAACAGTAGTGCATAGTAATGCAGTTGCTGGATCTCAAAGTGAAACATTTGGGGGCATAATTTGTGCATGTGCCCTACTCTTAGATGACTGGTTCCTCATTTTAGAAAACAAGATAACTAATTTCACCCAATAAAGATGTGTGATCACGTTTCTCGATCAAATCAAAGAACATGATGTGACTCAGTGTTTTATTGGCATTGCCACTTCTATGCCATTGTTTAAGAAATAATTGAAATGAAAAAATCCAAGGTAAACTTAATATTAATTGAGCCTAATGCATGCAAAAGAGACGTTTGAACCCGGGATATAATGCTGTCAGTCGGTGTGACTGATGGGTGAACTCTCGCGTTTAATTATAACACTTCCGTGACTCATGAAATTTAACCCTCCAACACGCGCCTTGCCCTCTGGGCTGGCTTCATTACTTTTTTTTTTTTTTTACTCTGTATCTCTCTTCGCCCCTTTCTTGACACCACGATTTGGCAAAATGCCTATAAAAGGAAGAAGTAGATGTAGCCTGAATGATCTTAACAGTAACAGGCCTAAACATACAACATTTTAGAAAATAGGGCAAGGTGATGCAATTTATTTCTAAACCTGTTATTGCGAGATTTAAAACAAGTCTCAGGACCGTGAGAAAAAGGGAAAATGCACCTGTTAGCAGATTTTATTTTGAAATCACTTGATTAACTACTCCAAATGAAAATGAATAACTCACCAGTGGTGAGTCACCAGGCGGATGACAGGTCTGGGCCCGACTTTCTCTGTAAGGGGCCAAACTGTATATTAAGCTCTGTTGTCTTGGCCATGATGATTTGTGGTAATCTGATCAAACTTTTATTTGTTTGGATGTCTCAAAATTTGAGCACAGATGCTTTTGACATACTCACATTCTTAAAATGAAGAGAGAGAGAGAGAGAGAGAGAGAGAGGTGTTCTTTTTCTCACCTATGATTCATCTCATCAGATATGAATGAGGCATGTGAAGACAGCAAGCTAGATAATGTTGTCTTCCTGAAGGTGCAGTAAAAAAAAAATATGAAACAACTTTAATAGTTCTTGGCACATTTGATAACACAGTACAGTACAAACTTTACTTTTGATGGTGTTGCTGAGTGTCAAGAGTACAACACTCCTGCCTCATAAAGGATCCCAAAGACAGTGAAACATTGCCTGGAGTGGATTTGAGTCAGGGTCTTCTGTTAATTTTGTTTCAGACAGCAGGTTTAAAGGTTACCACACACACACTTATTTTGTATGTTGTATTATATAGGATATTCAATTAAATCTAATTCAATCTCATTGCGCTTTTAATAAAAGAGCAGGTCTAGACCGCACTCTGTGATGTTATTTACAGAGACCCAACTAATAATGTTCACGTGAACCCCACTGTGCCCCAGCCTATCACAGCTCTATCTCACAATTATCTTCACCTGAAGCTTTTGAACACACTAAATCAGCTCCCTTATGATGCTGAAGCTACATGTCTTTACTTCCATCACCAGTGAGACAGTTGAAAACCATATGGAAAGAACTTGGAAATCAATTATTGCACCAGACTTAATAGCTTATCAAAGCATTTAAACCCCGTTGTGCATTTCCATTTAAAACTTTCCGAGGTATCCTACTTCGTAGACAGACAGCACATGGATGCAGCAAACAGCGTGGTTATATTCTATCCCAACTCCAAAGACTAAAAAGAAAAAGGAAAGTCAGTGCAGTGATATCAGTTTGACAAGAGAATAGTTCAAAACATGATTTGCTATACCATTAAAGAACAACACAAGCTCTGAAAGAGACAGAGGTTTCTGAACCTTTCTGTAATGTGAAAAAGGCCTAACGTTAAAAAACAAGCCTCTTAATTCATGTATTTTGAAAAGGTTCCTTTTTTGGAAAAATTGCATTTCTGAAGAAAGTCGTCCATTTAATCTAATATATGAAAACATATATATATATATATACCTTGACATTTCAAAAAAAGTTTACTGCGCTATCACAACCTGACCACTATTTTCTGTTTGGTAATATTACCACAAATGAGTGGCCACTACAGCATAGTGACATGTGCCTACAGATTGACATATACCTCTACTACATTAAAAGACTATTACTAATTAAAGACAATTCTAATCCATTTAACTGTGATGCTGGGCGTTTAACAGTTCACATGCCAGACATCAGACGTGACGACCAGAACCACACATATAATCTGTTACCATTATACCTTCTCTTAGTCAATTTGATAGGGGCCTCCCTGCATAATCCTTGTGCTGCACAAGTGAGCACTTGTTGGGAATGTTTCAGTCACTGCAGAAAGCACGCACTGTAGTCTCAACACTTGTAAACTCCTTGGTTCTTTTTTTCTGTTAAATATTTAATATGGTGTTGTTTACAGTGATTTTGCAGTGGCAACCTGAAGCCATTTGCATGAAAATACAGCCCTTCCAAAGAAAATTGGCATTCCCATGACTCAGATTGTGAAACGCAAGCATTTAGCTCTACTCTGTTGCTAACCCGGTTCTCTGTGGGAGAGGGAGAGCAAAAAATGAATCGGATAATCAAAATATTGCTAATAACATGGTGTTTATTTCAAAAGGACTTGAAGCATAACATCAGAACAGGTTAAATCAATGTGACATTACATTAAACAACAGCATGCTTAGGCAAATGCCTTTAACTTATGAATACTTCCATAAGTAAAAGGGCATTTGCCTCTATAAAAATATTGCAGTTCGGTAACTAAAAAGTAGCATAACAGATTGAAAGAATGTAATCGAATTAACAAGTAAGAGCTCCTGTGACAAACAACAAAGTGCATTGACTTTCAGGCATTTTGCACGCTCAAGCCTATTGGTCTCATCCCATTTAATGGCTCCCTCTGCTGTAAGAGAAAGTCACAAACCTTCCCTTAGTTCAGAGGACAGCCATGAATGAAACAAAATTTCATGAGAAATATTGACTCAGTATTTATTTCTAATTCTTCTTCATCCCGTCACCCTGTTTATTCCACATCTCGTATTAACAAAGAGCCGGTGGTTGGTTTATTATATGAAGCTAGGGAGTTTTTTTTGCAATCAAAACAATCAGAATCTGCAATGAGCTTTATGAGGTACCCCTCAGTTGTGGTAGTACAGCATACAGTTTTTCTCCTGGACATTCTGTGTCTCCCAGATCTCTGTGCCCAAACAGGGAAAACTTTGGGTTTAGAAAGCCCTGAGAGACTCCAGATTGCAGCAGCTTTTTGACTGACGACATTGCCTCTGTGCTTGGTGTGTCATCTGAAAGCAAAATAAGTAGCATTATCATTATATCTGACTGACACCATCCTGAAAGTGTATGCAAACTTCCATTTATCACCCCTCTTTTGTTACCTCTACCTAGACATGGGCTGTCCTCTAACCGCACAAAGCAAAAAGTTAATAGGTGAGCTTACTTTTGAAATTTCCCATGAAGGCAATCCCCAGTGAGTCATCATTATTGCCTTTGGTATGTGCCCCAACCACACCCCAGCCACGGCCCTCATACACAGCACCGTCTCCTCCAACAAGAAAACTGAAACACACAGAAAGTATGGTTGAGGATGCTATAGCATTAAAAACAAGCAGCAACTCAATAGAAGAATTACATAATTAAATTTCCTCCAATATGTCCACATTGTATATACAACACTATATAAACATCACTCATAAATGACATTTGCCTACACAGTTTGAGAAGTGAAGGCAACAGAGCTACTCACTTATATCCGATGTCATCGAAGCCTCTGTCTTTCATATGCCCTCTCTGAATGCTGACAAGGCGGTCCATACACTCTTTCTGGCCTTTGCATCTTGGGAGGGCAGTGTGGTGTATGACAACTCTCTGGGCAGAGCCTTTCAGAGTCTCCCTTTTTTTAGGAGCAGCTGCTCCCCACTGCTGCCTTGAAACAATGGTCACTGAAAAGTGGTTTGAACAATCAAAAGCATATTCAAAATAAAGATGTCGACTTAAACCATAAGTAAAAATATAATAGTGGTAAAAACAAAGATTCCAAATATCTGTAGTAAAAGCGGTTTGTTGTCATACCTTTTTGGGCCATATCTCCTTACACAGATGCCTTCGACTGCAGCAGAGGTGCGGCTACCTTATCAAGGAGCCCATTTCTGGAGGTGTGGTCACGGGAAGTACACCTTCCTTGTTTCTATGTTGTTTCACGTGGATGCATGTGCACACAAATTATATTCCAACCTGTCATGTTGGTTGAGTAACAGTCAGTCTATCACTAGACGACTAAGTCTACAGTTGCCCAACAGTTTTTGTTTTGGAATATACGCATTTGAAAAAGAAGGAAGTAGAACCAGCACGGTCAACATTCCACACAGTAACAGAAAAACTCTGGAAGTTTCTTTACCACAGATGTGGCGTGACTGCTTGAAAATTATGTTTAGAGTCATGTGAGTTTTAAGAAAAACAAATCTGTAGTATTTGTTTTGCAATATCATATTGCGTTTGTGCTTTAGCAGTGGGAGGAAACGAGAAGTGGTATAACCCTGAAAAGATTATGAAGTTGGAAACAGAAGAGGCCTAATGATGCTAATGTGAATAATGACGAGTATTTGCTACATGTTATCATTAAATACTGTGAGACATTTGAAACAACTGATTCTTTTAATCTAACAAATCCCATTAAAAAACGTCAACTGCTATAAAAAAACTTAATACAATATATTCACAAGATGGTGTCTGACAAACTGCAAGTCATCAAACAAAGATAATTTCAGGGTCTACAATCATCAGCAGTGCTGCAGTTTGATAACAAACTGCCCAGTTAGAGTAAAAAACAACTATTTGAGCGGCATCATTTTGTGAACAGCAATACTGTAGATGCACATGATAGACCTCTTCATTATCACCAGCTTCACTCTGTCCATCTGTGTCCACAGTGAGGGGCTGTGCAGACGTAGTACAGTCTCATAGCATCCTGTCAGGAGAAACAGAACATCATCTCAAAATAATAGATTTTCTAATTAATTCTTGAAATCCAAACAAAAAATCAGGACAAAGAAGAGGACAATGTGTGTACTCACTGACCACAAAAACTAGTAAACCTATTCCTGGACAAACATATTAAGACAACAGGGCATGCATTATGTGTAATATAAACATTGATCAATACCTCAGCCTTCATACTGTGAGACTGGAAGAACACTGCCTCCTTGTGCCCACATCTGGGAAGAGACAGGCACAATGTTAGTCGTTCAATGTTACATCTCATTTCAAAATCAAAGTCCAAAAGGATGGTATTGTAAGGACCCATATGCTGGTGCACTTGCAGGAAAACAAAACTGGCAAATCTCACAATGTTCCAGCCCCCCTTGCCCATATAAATCTTTGGACAACCATATACAAGTTGTCTACTACCTGCCCAGTTCAAAATGGAAACATGGTGAAGTAAATGTCTAGCTGGTGAAGAGAGTCAATCATCCAGCAAGGTAAAGATACAGTATTATTCTCAGAATGGCAGGCAGGTCGGTCAAAAAAGGCTAAATTCCTAAAAGCTATTTGGCTTAAATTTGTCAGGTGGTAAGAATGAGGACTTCAGTGAGGCACCAAGTTTGCTCTGTTTCTGATAGGAGGGTAACTTGATTATTTGTTAGTACATCAGACATAAATAATTATAGAAAAGCTTGCTGCTGTAAATTAGGTATCAATTTAAAGTCACTCAATGCAGGTTGTTTCTACCGAAGCTGTTTTCTCTGCTGAAATTCAACTGTACTGAATATTGCACCAAACTAACAACACAATAATTATTACCCTTAAAAACACAGATGAACAATTAGGAAACTCCAGAGAGAATGAGTGAGGTTGACTTATAGTAAAACTTACTTGGGACAGGGGTGGTCCTCTGTCCTCGGGAGTGTTGGATCCTGAGATACATCAGCAATGATTTGTGTCAACTCACTGGAAAAAAACAAAAAACAGAAGCAAGAGGCTAGATGACTTTTCAACAATCAACCCTCAGTGACTGACATTACACATGTAAAATGTGCAATGTAATGTCAGTATTGTGGGCGTTATATGTGTCATGCAAATCAAGAAGTTGGTACTTCATGTTCCACTGTGGTTTCTTTTACTTACTCAACCTCGTGGGTGATCTTGTTGACATAGATGCAGCTGTTGTCTGCCTCTTGTTGGTAGTCACAATTCCTGCACTGTGGGTTGAGTTTCATAAAATGTCATTCGGCAACTTATTACAGGCATACAAAGGACATTTAAGGTAACAAGTCATCCCTATAGACTTTTACTTCTTAGCTCTGTAAGAGTTAATACCAACAACAACCTATCACAGGACAATATTATGTGTCAATATAACCATCGGCATGTTTGGAGTGATCCCTGTTTTCATCACCAATGCATTGCACTCCACAGACGCACTACATTTGACTAATTCAAATTGGTGCACGAGCCAACTTCGATAGCTAGGAAAACTAAAAAAAAAGGGAAAATCAATTCAAAGTTATTGATTGGGGCTTTTCTACAGAACCAGATAACGTTCACATTACTTACCGCATAAAGCAGAATACGGTTCTCCTTGTCTTCTTTTGGGTATAACATGTTGTTACTGAAAAACAAGGTCAGCTTTTATAGTGGGATGCCGATATTTTTAATTCGTTTTAAAAAAAAAGACCCAACGTTAGCTGTTGTTTAAGACAGCGTTAGGTTAACATGCGTTTAGCTTTAACACGTAACGCTAGCTAGCTAGCTAGCTAACGTTAGTGTAGATTAACCTCTATTTGGCCACAAACTCACCATTCTTGACAAAACCGTATCCCAACAAATCCGGGTTCGTACGTTCCAGTTTCTAAATCCATTAGAAAAACTATATGTTAAAGCAAACCTGATAAATAAAAAATACACTTTACTTCTTCTACCACCTCTATGGCTTCCTTACGCTCGTTTGAAAAACAGACCAACTTCTTCTTCTTCTTCTGGCTTTCCGGCAGACTAGAAGCCTTGCGGCTAATTGCTGCCACTCACAGGACAGTTTTATAACTTTCGAAAGTATTGTTTAATTCTGTAGAGTAGTCCTGTTCTCTTAATAGGCTACATACATGGATATAATCATGACGGCTACCCCTATCTCAGTCTCATATCAATTGACAGTCAGGGAGATTGAGTGAGGGTCTCAATGCCATGTTCTATTCCCATGGGACATTGCAGTGAACAATTGTTCTCTTTCATTTTTGTATTTGTACTAAAGTCTATTTCTGTGGTGGGCAGCATCCAAAGGATGGTCAGAGGGGGGAAAAATCCTTGTGTAAATGTTTTTGTTTTAAATGAAAATCAATTCCTTGCTAAATTGTTCTATAAATACAAAATGAGAGATGCAGGCAGACTGGAGCCTGAGTAGGCTAACTTGACTAGTTGAAAACTTACATAGTGTACTGACTGATTCATGCAATGACAGCAGGACCATACAGCAGAATGAAAATGTCATAACAAGACATAAATCAACATAAGGATAGCAGATTCTGTGTATTTGTATTGTATAATCTAAATTCAGGCGTTTAGCTATTCGACCCAGAATCCAACTTCCTGCCACAGCAAAAGAGCCTTGTCAACAGTGCAGAGTCTTCGATATAGAATTGCAGAGCTGAATGAGTCAGATTGTAGAAAAAGCTGCAAACAAGTCTGTTTTACCCCGGCTACTAATGAAACAACCCGTAACCCGTTTGGGGGTGATAGCAGCTTCCAATCCCACAATTTGAATTTTAGTTTTGAGGCTACTTTGTTGTTTACATTTGGAAAAATTATAACTTTCTCACAGCTTGGTTCAGTTTCACAGATAAAAAACTGATAAGGTAACTAAATAAAGGAGTAAACATTAATGTTCTTGGTTTGTATAGGGTATTGCATCAACATGATACTGAAAGAGAGATAACTTCACCAGTTTATTAATCCATAGATGACATTTTATTTCATTTCAAACAAGCAGCACTTGGAATTTAAAATAAGAGCATCATACATTTTATGACAATTATTGAGATACTGTATGAGGAAGAGCAAAACATTTGATATTGACAGCTTTACCTTAAATACAACCTAGTGATAAATACAACCCCCGGTTGCAAATATGTCATGTCGACCTGACCCCATGAATTAATCCAGACTTTATCTTTCTTAGACAGTTTGACCACGCTGCTAATACTGGCCACTTCATGACTGTTGTAACTGAGTTTATCGGTCTATTGGTGTGATATAGCGAGACTACTTTCTTTCCATTCTTGAATATAGCGCACTGTCTGGATCCATATACTGTGATGTTCACCACAGAGTGATAGAGGCTGTCCAGGGACAGGTGGAGACGTCTGTGTCAGGACTATAACCTCCTCCCTCGTCGACCAGGAGAGTGGCAAACTTCCGGACTGCAAATAGTTTTGGGTCGCTGTCATTGGCGTTCAGCTTGGCTGTGAAGGCTACGTGGACAAAGACATACGTTAGGTTCAGAAATTAAACAGTATGAATTGTTTTTATTAGGACTTTCATTTCAAGACAGCAACTCAAACTCTTGTTTTCCCTTTGTAAATATTTGCAAAATAAAGGACTTTTGCATACAAAAAAGCAAAATGTGTATGTTGATGCACACGTTTCACATCATGATTGCTGCATATATGTATGTATGTATGTATGTATGTATGTATGTATGTACTCATTTTAAAAGCATTTACCGTGTGAAGAAGAGTTCTCATGCACCATGACTGAAGACTGAGGATGTCATGTTAAAAATAATCAAATGGCAAAAAATGAAGATGTAAAAATATGTAAATATACTTTCAGTTACGCAAGTTGATGAAACACATCCATTGCAGTACCACAAGTCATAGTCTAAAACATTTTTCCAGAGCTTTTTCACAAGATTTGATTGCAAACGCGGATGTAAATATAACACATTTACATACATACATGTGTGTATGTACACACATAATACATACAACGAAGAGACCCTTACCTGCTTCTGCTTAGCAGAAGACTGTTTTCAGCTGTGTACCAGGTAGACACAAGTAAGGTGGTTTTGCAATGTTACCTGAAGATGCAACAAAGGTTTAACAAAGATTCAGATTCATTAAATAAGCTGTGATAAAAACATTTATAGAGCCTGACAAACATTTGTCACAGTGTTTTCCCGGCAGTTTAGTGCATTTGTAAAGTAACAGTTAACACAACATTTATGTTGTTGGTTTGACATTGAGATAGGAAGGAAGTGACACTGGTATACATGTTACAACATCAGATAATCACATGAAGTTCAAAATTTGTGCAGCAGAAATGACAACAGAAGATACGTATGATATAAATACTGTCCAGTGATGTAGGTTTTTGTACGGCATTGAGTAACTGGTTAATAGTGAAGAAGACACTTTGCACTAACAGAGGTTGTCAAGCTTCTTTATCTGTCAGATTCTTTAAATTATTGTTAACTCAGTAATAACAAGATTCGCTTGTCTGCACTAATTATAAACTTCCTGTTTGCAAAGGTGGAGTTTAGTGATGGTATTCAAAATATTACATTTCAAATAGCTGCATTTTGTATGCGAACAAATTCATAGCTAGATATGCTGTTATCCAGGATTTACAATTTATTTTAAATTTCTAAACTGGATTTAGAAATTTCTTTTGATTTTCATCTTCAATCTACACTTCTACATCAAATGGCAGGATATAATTAGTAGTTAGCAGAGATAATTAGTGAGTAAACCTAAGCCAGAAGGGTGATTAAGGGCAGCATTGAGAAACAAACTGATAATCAGCTGAGGTGCCTCTGCCTCTCTACATGTTGTCCAATCTCCAAATTAACAACAAATGTTTCAAAATGTTCTTGTCAAGTAAGCTGGTGTTCAAAAACAGGTATTGTTGGTTTTTAGTCATAACAAGCATAACGTTGTGAGATCATTCATTTGCAAGTATGCATTCTGCATTATTGTAGTGGAGAATACATGTACAAATACAACTTAAACCAACTCTTGGGAGTTATAATCTACTGAAATTAGAGCTCAAACTTGGTGGAAAATACTACAAGTGATAAGTGGTGTTTGATAGGTTATATATTGTGCATATATTGTATACATGATAAGAAAGAAAAGTCTTACCTTTGTACTGTGCATGCCTGAGGCAAAGGAGGCTCCCTTGAATAATATAATAATCTATACTGTTTTAAAAAACTGTTTTTGTACATAGTTGCTTTCAGGAGCAAAATGCTAATACATTTCAGCTTTGCCATAAGCCACAAACCATGCCCAGAAACATATTCAATTGTTAAATGTCATGGCCAAGACATGGCAAGAAAATTCTATATTGATGCGCAAAACCAATTGATATGTATCAAATCTTAAATTTAAAATGCCTTTGTAAACAGATGATTTTCAGAATTTAAAGTAAAACAATAATCAGACACAACTACAAATATAGTAAAAAACCCACTATATACATACATTTTTTTTAAATTCAGTTAATGATCTGTTACACAGTGAATTATGATTACTTGGTAGTCCCACGACATCATTTCAAACTCCTGTATCTGACTCTATTGCCATAAATGAAACCCAGCAAAGACAGTATAATCATCTTTTGTTGCAATAATCTCATGTCAACCATGACCCCATACATTCACCCACACCATGTCTGCTATAGACAGCTGCACTCGGCTTCTGATACTGGCTGCATATATTAAGAAGATTAGTGTGATGCACTGAAGCCAAAGTCTCTCCATTCTTGTATGTGACACACTGAGCCCGTCCACACACATGTGCACAGTGAAGGCATAAAGTCTCTCCGGAGGGCAGTTGGAGATGCTTGGGTCAGGATTGTAGACGTCTCCCTCACTGACCAGTACGCCCACAAGCTTCAGGAGTGGTAGGGAGCGCTGACAGTGACGTTTAGCATGGCCGTGAAGGCAACTACTCTTCCTGTAGTGGTAACAACAAAGCAGGTTAGCCAATAGAATACAAAGATTTGCTCCTCATAACATGCAGATTATTTTCCTTAGATGAACAGAGGCTTACTTGGTGGAAGGATGTCAGGAATAAGACTCTTTCCTTTTTCTTGGTTCTCCTGTTTTGCTAAAAAAGTAATAACAGTGACATACTAAGCTGTGACATTTAGGATCAGTACTTGTACTGTCTTGTCCTGTTACATTGATTTCAACATGAAAGGTTGAATAGCACAGAAACTAAATAGAATTTAAATGTTATGTTCTTTTTGCATATAATAATAAAAAAAAAAAGCCCGCTTCACCAGAGCTGCCCCCACAACTGCACACACTCCCCTAGACTAAACATGATGGCCTAATGAAACAGTTAGCTGCAATGTAATGTTTTCTTGGTATAATACATTGTAATTTTAACTTCATACATACTGTAAAATGCATTCAGAATTGTATACATGCATGTAAATACCTTCCTGTTGAGTTTTTTTTCACAAAGTAAAATACAATAGACATAGTTTGTTGTCCATCATCAATCATAAAAGGTCATTTAAAAGTGCATAACAGAGCTGACAGAAGACACTAGTTGTGACTGCTAACCTTCTTGCCACTATGTTAATTTGTAAATTAAATTAGAGTTCCATACCTGCTATTGCCTTTGAAAAGAGTGGTTGCTGCACACGTTTGACAACTTGACAGAAGCAAATGTACATGTGGTTTTTCTGTTTCACAGAGTGTATGCCCTTTAATAAAGCTTGGAGGTGTAGAAAGCATTTTTGTATCTATTTAATGCTTTCTGTCTATTCGTTTAACACCATCTACCTGGCACTATGAATCAATCAATCAATCAATCAATCAGGCCATTCAATAGTCTAAGCTTGAGACTTTCTGAGAATCTAAGACTTTCTGAGTGTGTGGTGGGATCTCTGACTACTGGGTACAATGCTGCCCTTATATCAAACTGCAAAAATATCAAACGTGTGTTAAGACCATAGTTGCACACAGATTGATTTAAACCTTTAAGTCTTTGGCCTTGGTCATTGTGGAAGAATACACATTAGAGACCCAGCATACACAAGCTAACCCTTTGTCGTAAGATCTGCTCTTCCTCTGCCCACTAGCTGCTGCCACTGAGTTTTCCACTTCTGCTTGTCACCTGAACAAGTCACAGCTGCAACTAATCTGAAATTGGTTGCTTGACAATATACTGTATGTGGAGAGCAGCTCAGTTACTGTAGTCTCTGCAAGATAATTCAATATATAAGACACCGGTCCTGTCTCCTGAAGCTCATTTTTTGGTACCAATTTTGGTGGAAACTGTCACATGCTACAATGATTGGACTGACATTTTCCTCTGACAGAATAGAAAACACAACACTCTCCATAACTTTGAATGTTTTGAATGTGTTTTGTCTATAATAAGTTATTGATAATGTGATTCTGAATGAAAGCTGCATTTGACTAATGTATTTTTGTACTCATGTGCAAAAATATATGATTTTCTGCCCTTTTGAATAGTTATCAGAATCAGGATGACGCCCTTCATGTTGTTCCTGGTCCCTTATATGGTATCCTTATACAGCCTACTGACTTAGCCTACAGGGGGGATTACACACTGCTGCTTGCAATGCTCTGTCTGTTTAGCAACAGTTGGAGCCTGTTATATATATATATATATATATATATCCCCTCCCCACCCAGAGCCCTTGATCCCTGGGCTAATTCCATGAATCGTCCAAATCTAAATCCACTGATAGAGCAACGGCACACAAAGTTGGAAACACGAGGAGAGGGAGAGAGAGAGAGAGAGAGAGAGAGAGAGAGAGAGAGAGAGAGAGAGAGAAAGAGAGAGAGAGAAAGAGAGAGAGAGAGAGGCATGGTGGACAGACAGACAGGATGGGGAAGATAGACAGGAGCTCATATCAAAACGTGCAAAACTTCTCCTAATCCATTTTAGGAGCAGATATGCTCCTCCTTAGTCAATTTATCTTCCATTAATAGTGGGGCCATGTGCCATCCGTGTGCCTTTTATGTTTCTTTGATGCACTAGCGACCCAGTGTGCCAACTCATCAGAGGGGACTGTCAAGCTTGACTGACGTCACCCACCCAGCCTCTGTAATCGAAAGGGACGTTAATCCTGTTCTTCTCCAAAGCCTGCAGCCTGGCAGTGGGGTGGGACAGGGAGGGATATTGAGAGAGCTATGAGGAAGCAAGTTGGATACAAGGGACAAGGGAACGCATGTAGACTTTGGGCTAACAGACAGACTCAGCCCAGACCTGGACAAGTGAGACTGGTTCTGTCCTAACTAACAAAGGAATCCAGGCACACATCCACCTCCTGATCCTCTGCTTAACACCTGGGACACAAAAGGGTTTGGGAACCCCCCCTCATCCAGGCTTCGCCCTGGAGGCCAAAAGCCTCACTGAGGGCTCTGCGGAGGGGGAATGCTGTGAGAGCTGCTCACCTCTTCCTGCACCCCTTCTTGTGTCCCCTGTGCTCACTGTGGAGGAGCCAGGTTTCACCACTGTGAGGCTGTGCCAAGATGGAGAAGATATCTGCCTGACAGCAAGTGAGGGGTAAGAGGCTGCTAAAGTTTGTGTGTGTGTGTGTGTGTGTGTGCGTATTTCATACACAAATATAATTGACACTAGCAAGAACTATAGGTGTTTCCCCAGCTGAATTCCCCTTCATGTACTCAAAAAGACCCAAACTAAAGACACTGAAAGTTCACTCTTGATGCAGGTGGATAGTAAAAGGTATGCATCTTCTCTGGTGTGTGGAACTCAGTAGATTCTAGATAAGATCAGGCAAAGTCAAACAGAAAGTTGGGATGAGTTTAAATCAGCCAACATATGGGACTCCCCATCAAAGTTCTGGACCTTTTACTCGTTCCAATTGTAGACGTTCACTTTAGCAACTCTCAGTTTATGGTTGATTTAGAAGCCGTTCTTGAGCTTTCAAGTGTGTGTTAGTCTTGGGCATATGTTTAAATTTTGTAACAGATCAGGTTCTGGAGATGCTTGAGAAGTTTTAAATAGCAGTGAAAAAACAGGAAACCCGTCAGTTTGTGGTCCATTTATCTCACCATTTTACTTATCTGTATGAATGGATGAGAAAGTGAAGGTAGAAATAAAAAAAGTCCAGTAGTTTATATAATACTAAAGTAAGAAGGTGATAAGCTAATTTTATTTGCGATGGAAAATAAACACTTACAACTTCGTTCGCTAGTTTATTTAGCTAGTTCTGCCACAGTTTCCTTTTTCTGGTCACACTAATCTTAGTGTAAACTCGGTTTGGCACTTAGAGGCATCTAAATTTAGATACGTGTTTCACTGATCATCTGATTTGTGGTCATTACAACACAAACAGCTTAGCCTGACATGGTTGTCAGCAACTCAATACCAGAAATTGAATTGTAGGGTCACGCATATTCCAAAGTGGGTCAAAAATGATAGTATCCTCAAAAAGCTGATCCTATTTAGGTAAGAACAGGGCGTCCTCGTTTTGACAGTTGCGCAAACTGGCTTAGTGTTTCTTCATTTGTCATATTATGAGAGAGAGAAAGAGAGAGAGAGAGAGAAATTTGGGTAACACTTTACTTGAAGGTATCTACATAAGAGTGACATGACACTGTCATGAACACATGACACTGTTATGCCACAGTCGTGACACATAAACCCTACCATAATTATAACTTCTCATGACAAACCCAAATGACACTTACTAAAAGAAGTGTTATCTCATAAACGTTTATGACTTGTTTATAATGTTTATGACACATTCACGACAATGGGATGAAGTGTAACCAAAACTTGAAATTCTCAATTGTTGAATCGTACTAACTGTATAACTTCAGCCAAAGCTTATTGTATGCTGCTATCTCAGAGAAGACATTTACATCGGCTTGTAGATGGCCTCTGTTATGGCAGACAAAATTGTGTACCTTCATGTATCCAAAATAAAGAATGAACTATAACTACAAATAGGCAGTGTACTGTATATCTAGAGTCTGCAGGCAAGCTAGTAGCTTTGTGAGGCTGCATAGAAGTGCTTTGAGATAAATGCTAAGGTCAGCATGATAAAATGCTCACAATGACAATACTAAACATGCAGATGTTTATCAGATGTAAAGTTCCCTATGTACACCATCTGAGTTTAGTGTGTTAGCATGCCAATATTCACTTATTAGCATTCATTTAACGTTAATGTGATGTCATAGACTTTTCCAACCCCCGTATGTTATAGATTTTGCATAATTCTCTGAAGAGCAAAACAATCTCTTTATAATATTTAGCAGCTGTGATATTTAAAAGGAAAAGCAAACTACTACTACTACTTCTATACTAGGCCGCGTACATACTTGCATGTGAGGTATCAGCTGTATATCTAGGCCCTTTTCTGTGTGACATCCTGTTGTTCTCCACCAAAATATCTCAGTACATTTCCAGGAAGAATTCACAAGCACTTGTACACTGGCAGGAAGAGGAGGAGAAAAATAGTTTGATTTACCTCCATAGTATGATGTGAAATGTGACCCGTGCTGCTCTTAGCAAATACCGAAAAGTACCCAACACGAGGTCTAAAAACAGAAAGACAAGATTACATCTGTCTTTCAACTGAAATTTCATTAAAGAGAAAGCTTATACAGATTTGACAGATTTCGTTATTACACTAGGCCTCCGAAAGACAACAAACCATGGTTGGTACTTATGGAGAGAGGACAGACACTGAGACACAGTGAGAAAAGGAGAGAGGGATAAAAAGAGTATTTGGTCAGATCCTCCGTCCCTCTTAATCCCCCATCGGCTTTTCTGGAGACCATAAACAGATTGACGTTGGATGTGGACACAGGCTTGTGCATGTAACTGAAACAAGTGACTACTTAACAGATACTGTAGATCGTGGACAGTCTGATAAAGGTTACAGGATCAGGGCTTGGCTTAAAAAAAACACAGCTGACTTTGGTGTTTTTCATACAAAATGGTGTGAATAGTGGCTGAGATATTACATAGAGGACTTCAAAAGCTTCGGCTTCTAAGGTTCACTGGCCTTTGTCAGAGCTGACAGAGCCAAAACTGCGCATTTGGCATGTCAGGAAATTAAAATATCAGTGCCAGAGGACATTTTGATATCAAACCCTATTTACACTAATCTGAAGTATGTTTCATGTGTCGGGAGACTCACTCACATAATTTACGTAGTCAAACCAGCTTTGGCCACTGACCTGTAGGACCGAAAATCTCTGACCAATCAAACTCCTGGGACCCTGGATACTGTGATATTAGTGTAATTCAGCTATGACACTGTGACAGCATGTTATTTCAAAGAAAATCGGATGGAGTGATTTCATTCAGTGTTGCTGACAGTCCAACTGCTGACTGAGAATGATCGACAAGTCAGATGGACACGTGAGAGTAGTGAGGCCGTGTAAGCAGTCAGTAGGCTGAATTTCCTTTGGTAGTTTTCCATATAGTTAGCTCTTCTGGTGTTGGTTGTATTGTTCTCTACGTGGCAAACATAATTAATATGACATACAAAGATATATGCATGTGCAAATACTATTTGGTGTAGAAGATGTTAGTGGTTTAGTTGAAAAGGTAAGTTTTGGACGAGATCGATTAGAGAGGCATGTGATCTGATAGTGAGAGAATCAATGGAATATCCAAATCTATGGGGGAACTATGTTCCTAAAAAACAAAATACGTACCAAGACAGGCTTCAGATTTGCAAAAAGAAGAGAATGCTGAAAATGCCACTCATTATAGCTTTGTTTCCTCTGCAGGTACATGGAGGAGATGAGTGGGGATCCAAATTGTGAAGACATGCAAGGGAAGGACCAACAATTGCCATTCCAGGTATGGTCCAAGATTAACCTTAACCCTAACCAAAATCACTATCATGTTACGTTACGTTTTATGTTATGTTTATTATTTTAAAAGAGGTTTGTAAGAAAATGCTAGACAGTAGGGAAACAAATGCTGGTTAAAAACATGGATTAAAAAACATGACACAGTAAGTACACAAACGGTCAACGGTCCAGACATTGCGTAGGTGTGTGTGTGGGTGTGTGTGTGTGAGAGAGAGAGAGAGAGAGAGAGAGAGAGAGAGAGAGATTGAGGAGGAGAGAGAGAGAGAGAGAGAGAGAGAGAGAAATCTTTAGGGTTAATCAAAGTGAGAGTGGTCAAAACTGGACAATATACCTGATTTAAAATCTATTAAAACAATTGCAGATTTCTAGATTATACAGTGGAACACTGAAGTTTTTTGCTGTAATTAAACTTACTTTCAGTATGACATTTCTTCCCCATTTCCCTCCAGATCTTCCCTGACCCTGTTGAGGTTGTCCTGGGCCCAGAGACCACTTTGAACTGCCTGGACCATGACCATGCTAAGGAGCGTCTACCCTCCATCGTTGTGGAACCCACAGATTTGAGTGAGGTGGAGAGCGGAGAGCTGCGCTGGCCTCCGGAGAACATGGACATGGAGGAAGACGAGGAGGACCTGTTTCTGGAGCAGTGCATTCCCCCAGCCAATATTGCAGACTGGGGAGAAGAGGAGGAAGAAGAGGAGACATCAGTTATACTGAACCAGCAGCAAGGCTTGACACTCATTGGTAAATTGGACATGTTATTAAACGCTTTGCTTTACACTCCCTCTTTTGACTTATGGATTGCTTAAGTTTGGTAGAACGTTTTCAAAGGCACATGCCTTTAGAAGATATCATGAACATAGAAAACTAGAAACGTAACCAGCCACACTTAAAAATACATTTTCAAAAGGAAACCAATAAGCACTGTGGATTATCACAGACTCAGCACTTGTAGGCCACCACACTTCTCTAATTTTGGTTTGTGGGAGTGAACTACTACCCAGACCAGATGCAGCAGAAAAACCATCATCACACAAAGTCAGCATTTCCAGAACGCCTTGTTTCTCTCATTTTGGGTGGCAAAGTGTGTGTGTCATATCATATTACATCATATTACTGTAAATCCACTGGGAAACATCCAAGCAACACCCTAACAACAACCCAAAACACCTTAATAGCTTAATCACTTAGCAAATAGGAAAGCATTTTCAACCAAAGTCTTACTGGTGTCTTTTAGAAACCACATAGTATGTTCTTCAGCTACCACTTTCTAAATCTAAGCAACAGCCTAGATGTTAAAAATAAATATGTTTAAAGCTAATGAACGAGAAAACACAAATTCCAAATCTGCTATTCTCTAAGACTCTACGATTCTTAGTTTTTTTGTTGCCTTTATTTTGAAAAATACACTTATATTACATCTACAACAAAAGAGAAAAAACATCATGCTGGCTTTGTGTTCCAGTTTACATGTTTCAGGAATACATTCGGGAATGTTGGTAACCGTGGATCTGCACTGGAGTTATTGTTAAGAAATCTAATTGTAGACTATATTGTGCAATGTGTTTTAATGCCAAAAGTTTGATGCTTTAATTTTTCCTACAGACCTTCAGTCAGATGCATTTAGAGATGACACCCCAACCCTTCCACCGAGCAGCGCACCAGCCCTCAACTGACCTAACCTCCGAGAACTCGGCACCTCTGACGACTTAGTGAAGGAAGCATCCTGTTATTAAGTACGTCGAAGCATAGCAACCGGGGAGTTTGTGACAGATGATGCAATGAGGGAACTGAAAGCCAATGTTGATGAAGAGGAAAAAACGTTTTAGATGTCAAACACTGATAACAGCTATACATGCCAACTGTCACATTTATATTCACATTTAGATCAATGCGTACAAGAAAAAACATATATAGGCATGCCTGTACACATAGGAACAGAGACACAAATACACACATTCTCAGACTCACAAAAAAATGAAATAAAAGTCATCTTGCTGATGTTGGTGACAGACGTTTGGTGTCTTTGCTGTATTTTTAAACATTTAGGGAAACTTTTGCTGACATCATGACTTTGTGTTTCATTTCCCTTGTTTTCACATTTTAAAAGAGCTTGTTGAAGTCATACGGCTGAAAGAGAACATCCTGCCTTGGCAACCCAGTCTCACGGCAGTTCTTGAAATGGTCGCGTTATTTAATCTATTGATTCGTGCACACGGACATGTTCATGTCTTCTTTTTCGTGTTGGTGACCACGAATTTTAAACTAATGTATTTCAATGGGAAGCTTCTTTCGTGATCCCAGCACGACCACGGTAACGAGTAGTATGAAAAGCTGAAAATCCACGCAGGAGGGAGGTTGGTTTGGGTGGTGGATGGGTCAAACAACACAGGACTCATGTCCCGGCGTGTGACGTGTCCTTTCCCTGTTCTTCTTTTCCTAAATCCAACCCCCATTGTTGCGTCCCCCAGATACAGCAGATCATGTCCCCGCGCACAATGAAAACGACATAAATGTATCTGTGTACGAATCAATAGATTAAAAATAACATGACCATTTCATGAACTGCCGTCGGACCACATTTTCTTTTCTTTGTGCTTTGTTCATTTTCTATACTTTACCTCTGTCTCTGGTACAGATAACAGCCTGTATCTTGTTAAACATCTTTCTCATAGATCATCATTTTGACCCCACAGGTGTCTTTTGAGGACATTTAGCTGGTTTTAGCTTCAGACTGAACAGTATTTAGGCTATTAAAGCGCTGTAAAATAGGCCTGTGTTGGCTCTTCTCTGAAACCACTTGCTGTTTTGCTCTGTCCTAAATCTGTGGAGCATTGCAAGATGTGATATAACAACAGATTTTATTGAACACATCAATTGGTTATATTATTTATTTCCGAAAAAAGCAGCAATACTGTATCTCAAACTGGATGTCTCATCGTGCGATGCTGTGATCTAAAAATCAGCATTTTCCACAGGTTTATACGAATCACTGGTCAGAGGCTTTTTTCACAGGATTTGTTGCCAGGCATGTAGAACCAAAGACGGAAGGCAGCTCGTTGATTTTTATGGTTGATTCCAACAGTTGTAGACACCATTGAGATGTAATTGTAAATGTCTAATAATAGTCTCATTTGTGTGTAGGCTGATCTGTGAATTACTTGTATATATGGATAACACAATAAGTTGTTGTGTTAACAATGATTATTATGAATTTGACAATAAAGTATTTTGTCCAACTAACGCAGGGAATTGTTTTTGGCTGTTCAGGGTTTATATAAGGTACTAGGAAGTGCTACCTAATAAATAATCCACTGTTCTGGAATCCAAATTACAAAATTATATTATGCATAATGTGCAAGGTATACTGAAAACCATTTACAAACTCTGACAGAGTGAATAACATTTGCTTTTGTTTCATGCAAATGTTTTACTAGAGTTGTTCTTTCTTCTAAAGTGTCTAAAGTCTCTTTGTAGTGTTGACACACGGTATGTGCAAAAAATAGGCTACTGAGTTCTTTTAGAGGGCTGAAATGAACCAAGTGAGAAAACGCTCTTTATCTTACTTAATATCTTTAGTCTAGATAGGGATATTGGGCAAGTGTGCGTGTGTGTGTGTAAGGTGAGAGGAGTATTTAAACACACTTAAAAGCAGAACAGCTCCATAACTTCCAGCAAGCAGTGTGGGTGCAACAGTCCCTTGAAACCGTAAGTTGACAAATCTAATTTTAAGTTTTAAATGTTAGTTTCCTGAAACTACGATATTTTACATAGGCTATTTATAAGACAACTCTGCTTTTATTCAGGCTGAATTCTTTTCATCTCTTATCAACTGTGCTGGCTAATTTATGGACTTAGCCTAACTATAGTTTCACACATAATTATTATTAGCCTACAGCAATAATTGTTTAATATTAAACATTTGTTTTGCACCAAATTAAACTATAATCCATAAATGTATAATGCTAATTTCAGCATAATAAAACAGGTTATAATGTTGTAATATTTAACAACTTTTCCATTTACAGCTTTAATCAGCCATGGGTGACAGCTGGGACTACGGACATATATTTAGTATAACCAATTCATCTGACTACGATAATTACACACTGCCTGTGTTTCCTGTTAACTTGGCCCCTGATATTCAACCGATCCAGATCGCAGCTCTGACCTTCTACGGCCTTGTGGTCCTGTTGGGTGTACCCGGAAATGCTCTGGTGGTGTGGGTGACAGGGTTCTGCATGCCGCGCTCTGCCACCTCCATCTGGTTCCTGAACCTCGCGCTGGCTGATCTTCTGTGCTGCCTCTCCCTCCCTCTGCTCATGGTCCCTATAGCCCACGATGACCACTGGCACTTTGGCTCGCTGGCATGCACATTAGTCAAAAGCCTGTTCTACCTGGTGATGTACTGCAGCGTCCTGCAGCTGGTTCTGATCAGTGTGGATCGCTGGATGCTGGTCAGCAGACCCATATGGTGTCAGAACAACAGGCGACCTAGGCAGGCTGTGTGCCTTTGTGTTGCTGTCTGGTGCCTGGCCCTGATCGGCAGCATCCCCCAGTTTGTTTACACCAGGGAGATCGAAGCAGGTGAAGACAAGCGAGAGTGCCTGGCGGTACACACTCGACTCAGCGCCTGGTTCGTCACATCCTACCGCTTCCTCCTGGGATTCTTCGTCCCTTTCCTGGTGATTGTAGCGTGTCACTTGGTGGTGTACAGGAGAGCAGAGAGCGGACTGACCCGTGCTCGGGCCCGCTCCAAGCGCACACTGAAGGTCATCCTTGCTGTGGTGCTGAGCTTCTTCCTCTGCTGGCTCCCGCTACACATTGTGGACTTTCTTTCACTGACGGTCCCTC
>NC_045735.1:10661905-10664519 GCF_008692095.1 Etheostoma spectabile | reverse complement strand
TGCCTGAACCCGCTGCTCTATGTGTGTCTGGGCCGGGGCTTCAAAGACAGCATGAACCGCTCACTGCGCAACATGCTCCAGTTCATCAGCGAGGACCCTACGGTCAAGATGAGCATCACTAACAACGACACCAAGAGCTCGAGCACCGGGAAGGAGACAACCAAAATCTGATGTTGTATTGAGTTTGAAATAAAGTGTGTAGTTTGGTGTCTTCTGTGTATGCTGTTCTTCTAAAAGTGTTGCATCTCGTAGGATATCATTTAACAAGTGGACCCCTTCTCTAGGCTTCTCACTGCACTGAACTTGGGAATCCTAACCATAAACTATCTGTGTTAAGAATTTTCTTTTTTTGACACAAACTCAAATAAATAGAAGAACAAACTTCAACATTCGAAAGTGTACACAGCAACCTCTGCTGTTTTTAATATAATTTTATATTATATTTCAAGAAGTATTTTTGCTGATGCCGCTGAACAACAAATGCAAAGATGTTACCCTGAAAGCCTCAAGAACTGTTTTTTTTTTTAAAGTATTTGCCAATCTGCAATATTTCCTGTGAACATTTGTGTCTAATGCTTTTGCAACTGCTCCCACTTCTGTTTTCTTTCTCCTACAGAAGGATGATCTTAGACTGTTTGTAGGAATATTGCCATTAATATGAGTGTAGACATGGTCTGAGTCTGTATAACTCATAGTTGTAATTTAAGTTTGTTGTCAGAAATAAAATTTGATATTATAAATAAAAATGTGTTCTTGTTAAACTTGTAAAACACAGCCACATCCTCTTGTGTGACAGTACTATGCATAGACCACAGGAGGGAGCTCCACTCTAAATTGCTGATGTTCAGGGGCCAAGGTGCAGCTGCATGTAGCTTCTGGGCTGAGACCCATTGTTTTAGTGTGTCAGACCCTAAAGACAGAAGAGACAATTTAGGGATGTTTGTAAGTTGGTCAAATACATTCAGTTCAAACAAATGCCCCTCGTCACATGTCTACAGAAGTCTATGAAATATAAATTCATTAGCATTTTTTACAACTTGCCTAATGCATATTTATGATGTTTTAGATGGATCTTTTTATACCAGGGCAATTTAAGAGTAACATAACAATGTACCAATATTAGGAGCAAAATTGCTTTTATTTACAAACTACATTCATTCCCAACAAGGCCACATTATGGTATATACAAAAGCATACGTATTTACAAGAGTGTGAGTCCCTATGTTTTAATAAATCTGTGCACTTATACACACTGTATGTGCATGCATGTATGTATGTCCACTGGTACCTCACTTTGGCCTCTACTAAACCCATTCCTGACTCACAGACCTGCTGATGCTCACTGGTCCCTACAGTTTACAAAGAGGCAGCGCTGAGTTTAATAACTGATATAGGTAAAGAGATATTTCCTGCTCAGAGATTTACAATCAGCTCATAAACCTTTAGACTGTAAGAAAACCAAATGTATACATAGGTCTGTCAAGTTTTACCACACACTAAAGTAATGCTTCAGTAATGCTTTATTTCATTGGTCTGTAAATTTAAAAATAATGTACCAATAATTTCCAAAATAATCTCCAAGAAGTTTTGTGGAAAGAACTGTGTAATTTGGTACTGATTGGTGGGACAATAGAGACAATGTTCAAATGGTACACTCCAGTTAATTCCAATTAACTGGTAACGTAACCAAGGAAGGCCTATATTAAGTGCAGAGCAGGTCAGCTAACCACGCAAAATGTAAAATGAGCATACCATTTCTAATAATAAATACAATTTCTAGGAATATGGACTTGGTTTTAAATTTAGCTGTTCTCTCTGATTAGTAGCAAATTATACAGTTCTTTCCAGGACACTTTATGGGAAGTTAGTGGAAAAGTTTGGACCCGTCAAATTTCTTAGAAAAGTCTGTGCCACAAAACACTTGCTAGAAATGGAGTAATGGGCATTATCCTGCTCTAATTGATTATAGTTGGTGTGATGCAAAAGGTCTCTTACTAAGAACATACTGTACTGTAATTAGAGGTATAATGTGAATACTGGATTGGTTAGTTATAGGTGACCAAAAGTAGCAGCCACAGTGTTCCTCTGACAACGTTTGTGCAACACATTATTAGGTTACGGGGTTAAAACAGGTTTGAGGTTTTTCCTCAAACAGTAGTCATGACTTTAAGGGACCCTGAGCGGAATCTGAGAATCTTCTTTTTGAGAGCATGGGAGGCTTTGATCTTGACAACGGCTTTTGATTGGGAGGGGGCATTGGCAGTGGCCTGTGGTGAAGGTGAGGATGAGGAGGAGGTAGAAGCAAGACGTGGCGGCAGCTGCTGGGGCCAAACAAGTCCGCCGCTCTCATCTGAGTCACTGGACAGTGAGCTGGAGGCCGGGGAATACACCTCGCTCATGCTGGACTCGGACTCTGCGGGGGCGGCGCCAGTATAGCCCTCCTCTCCCTGACAGAGAGGTGCTCGCTCCTGAAAGTCTGGGTGCCAACATAGCGGGTGCTGTTGCTGCTGCTGGTAGTTCTGGGGTTGGGAATGAGGACAAAAATGACCATGGCGAGCTTTTCGAGGGCGTCTATGTGACTGCCCTGCTATGGTCTCCCCTTCGTCCTGGCTGA
>NC_045735.1:10654984-10661895 GCF_008692095.1 Etheostoma spectabile | reverse complement strand
CTCTAGGTTGGAGCACCAACGTCGGCTCTCTTTGTGGCTGTTGTGGCCAATCTGCAGTTCATTGACTTGGCTTTGGTTCTGAGCAAGATCCCCTCTGCCTTGGTGCCTCTCTGTGGTGCTGTACCTGCGCTCAGGCAGCACTCTCTGGCCCAGGAGGCTGTTTTCAGACTGGGAACGACTGGTTTTACTGCTTGATTTCTTGGTTCTCTGCCGCTCATTGTGGCTCTTCTTAGAAGTTCTGGACTTGGAGTTCTGGTGGTCAGGAGAGGAGACAGCTTGGGTTGGTTTAGGCTGCTCTGAGTTGTAGTGTCTGGGGGAACGCACAGGGGCATGGAAGGCCTGTCCAGGAATATACTGAGCACTTACTAAATTGTTTTTGTGATGAATAGCGGGATTTGGATGTAAGTAATGCTGGGGGGATGGGGGCTCACAACAAAGGTCAAGAGCCCCAACACCACAACTGGGGTCCAAGGAGGACAGAGGTGACGGTAGTCTCTCAGCCAAGGAGTGTGGCCTGGACTGGGGGTAGGGCAGGACAAGATAATAGTCCTCTTCCAAAGATGGGGCCTCTCCTCTACAGGCCTCCCCCTCTAAGAGGTCACAACCCCAGCCCTGGCTGTTAGGGTTTGCTGAAAGGTCAACATGGGGCTGGAAGTGGGGGTCCGTAAAGTGTTGCTCTGTGGTAAGAGACTGCGTTCTCCTGTGGAGGGAGCTGTGTCCGGAGGCACTGCAGTATGGGGGGTCGGGGCTCAGTGTGGTGCGAGGCTGACAGGGCCTTGATGCTAGGGTATGACGCTGGATGAGACTTAGGATGTAACCCTCTACCCTCAAAGCCTGCTGGTAGTCCTCCTCTGTGACCTGATCCTCTGCAGGTTGCTGCTGCCAGGGTTGGTTGGCTCCGCTGGGGTCCCACTGCCAGGAGTCCACTGCTGCACCCTCTTCAGCAATGCCCTCCAGAGGTGGGTAAGGGGCAGAGAAAGAACGGGGCAAGGTGGTGCGTGGGACTGGTACATCCAGTTCTCCATTCAGCATGAGGGGGTCTCCTAATAACAGAAAACAATACTGTTGTAGGCCAAGTGTTTTACAGTTTAAAAATAGGTAAAGAAGATGTGAATCCATGCTCATATTTGAACAGTTCATAATGCCAGAATGCCAAAATGATATGCCATAATTTGCGTTGCTTCACTTACACATAGAAGAATAACGTATGTGTGTGTGTACCTCAGTCTTTCCAGATCTGCTACTTTTTCTTACCTACAGACTTTGGCCTGTTGTTGGTGTAAGCCCAGGAGGAGACCGTCTCTGTGGGCTCAGTGGAACAAGATCTTCCTGTATGCGATTGACCCTCACTTGACTCATAGAAACCTAGTAAAAACAATTTGAAAAGAGAGAGGGCATGCCTATCTTATTTATTATAGCTCACTGTTCATTCCAGTTCTCTAAAAATAGGCTGCTCAATGCAGGCAGTGTCTCACTACATTTTACAAATAGGCCTCAAAACAAGATTACAAGCAACATGATTGAACAATAAGAGTAGAAATAACATTATAAGTTCATTCCAAGCATATTTCAAAATGCAAAGTGAAAACACACGTTTTGTTGAACTTACAAAGTGCACATTTAGAGCATCCTTAAGGACTCCTCTCACCCAGCCCACAGACTGTTTCCTCTCCTGCCCTCCAGCAGGCGTTTCAGGTGCCTCCGGACCAGGACCAGCAGACTAAAGAACAGTTTTTTCCCCAGAGCTGTGTCTTTATTGAACTCTAATCCTCATTGATCCCACTCCCCTCATATACTGATAGACTCTCCTCTCCCTCCTCACACCTGCCTCCATTTTGTCATCTGCAATACTATAATGTTTACTTGCACTGCTGACAGTTATTACAGTAACAACTGTTTTTATCTGATCTTGCACTACTTACCTTGACTGGTAAAAAGACTGTTTATTCACAGTACCAATTGTCTACATATACATCTGCAATACTGTATTTTAACTGTAATATGCAATTACTTTCCACTGCACTTTACTTTGGATAGCTTATGCCCAAACTTTATTTGTACTACCTTTAAATCCATTGTCAAACTGCTCATTTTAGCCTAACTTATTGTATATATATCTATCTGTAAAAATTCTGTTTATATTAATAGCCATTCACCTGTGCATCTTGTTCACAATACTTGTTATCTATATATTATATTCATATGACAAATCTGTCTGTAAAGTTCTGTTTATAATAGTATTCATTTCTATATTTATTCAGTACATATCCATCCTGCACTTATGAAACCATTGTATATCCTGCACTTACTGCTATCGCACTTCTGTTAGACCCAAACTGCATTTCGTTGCCTTGTACCTGTACATGTGTAATGACAATAAAGTTGAATCTAATCTAATCTAGAGACATACATGTCACATCTGTGATCACAGAAAAGGATTAAAACTATGGAAGTACCAGAGCTCGGCCGACTGTTGCCTGCGTTTTCTCCATCATAGCAGCCCTCGTCAGCGTCGATCCTCAGGTCTCCCACCTGCTGTTCCAGCGCCTGCATCAGGCCCCATGGGGAACTCTGAAGAGCACTCTGAAAATACACACATATTCAGGCGATTTTACTGTAGTTTTGTTTGTATTTGATTGCGCTGTTGAAAAGTAATTTTAAATAGATGGTAAGAGGAAACAATCAGTGATTTCAAAAACAAAGTAAACAGTCCTCGCAATGAAATTACTGGTTTGGAGAAACGCTAATAACAGAAGCACAGCTGTAAATCCTTCACTGCTCGTTTCTCCAGCTGCGTTCCAGTGCTCAGTTTGTTTGGCACTCAGATCCTGTTAAAACAAACTATTTTTTTTATATTATAGAAAGATGGGGTATATTTAAATTAGGTTTATTATTATTAAATAGAACAGAATCCTGTTATAACTGGATTATGTTATCAACTACTGACCTAATTATAACCATAACACAGTCACTTCATTTCCAAAGATGGATATTTTACTCTGATGAAGGAAAGAATTTCATTGTTGTATTGTTGGTGTCACTGAAGACCGTCCGTGGTGTACTGCATCCATATCTGTCACTGGGCTCACTAACGCAAGCAAGCAGGGAGAAGCAATGAGTCAGAACGTTAATAATTCAAGGATGTTCTATCACGTAGGTGGGACACACACACACACAATCACTCACACACACACACACACACACACAAATGTGCTTGCTCATATACACAGAAAAAAAGACTATTCAAGAACAGAGAAACACAACATCCTGGACATCTTTGTACTTATTTCTCTAACATGAGGGCCCTCTGCTTACACACACACACACACACACACACACACACACACACACACACACACACACACACACACACACACACACACACACACACACACACACACACACACACACACACACGTGCACAACACACCATGGCCCCAGTTCCACTGCTTGACTATTGAGGCATTTCATTTTGTTGGAGGTGATACTGTTGACACCCAAGGCTCATTTAGAGACTTCATCATTACCAGAAGAATGAGCGTGTCCTCGTAGCAAGGTGACACTTTAAACATTACAAACCTGCTATGATGGAGCACCTGTCAGACAGTTGCTACAGTCTTCTGCACTCGCTGAGCACTGTTTTTGTACATTTGTGTGTCTTTGTTTGTTACAACATTGCCTTTAGAAATGAAGACAGATCATACGGTGTGCAAAGTTGGGCATTTTAACACGGAGATCTGTTGGGATTGACTTGCTTTTGGAGCCAGCCTCAAGTAGATGAACTTCCACATTGGCTTTATTTTTCAGCCCTGTAGGTTGTGGAGTGTGTCTAAGTGCATCCTCAGAGCTGCTAAAGACTCTCTTGGTAATTAAAAGGTCACATTTAAGGTTAACATTTGCCTCTGCCTTCATAGCTGAAGCTGAAGCTGAAGCTTAAAAACACAGCATGTGTTTGTGTCTCAGTGCATGTTTAATCTCCCTAAACTATAATGTGTCAAGAGAAAAATTCCAAAAATGGTAGTCCAGAAAAAGTCTGGACTACCATTTAGAGTGGAAATCTTTTGGTCAGTGGACCGATCAGAGCTTAAGCTCTGACTCTTTTGTCCTGCAGACTTAATGCGGCCGTAATGCAAATTCTGTTGAGGCGTAATTGACCCAAGCTAACCTATGCTTCCCACACAACCTCTTTACCCCAAACACTGTCATTTCTTTTGTCTTGACAAGGGCGCTTATTGTCTTACTATAAACAAAGCAATTAGCATCACTACATTACATGGTTTTGTGTGGCACAAACGAAGAGTGGGGAGCTTTGTTTAAACTACTAGTGTGGAATAGAGATATAGATTGGAGGATGGGAGACTATTGGAAATCAATTAATCAATGATGCAGATTCACACTATTGATTGCCTACCTTTTTGCGGAGCTGGCTATTAAATTATAATGCTGCAGCAAACAAACAACCCTTTGTGGATGAACAAACACAATACAACATTTAATAGTGTGGCTTTGGACCAAGTTTATACTGTAGTAGGGACCATTTTGCAAGCCGGGCATTTGATTGTACTCCATTATTAATGGTCTCACACTGGTTCCTTGACACTGGATCATTACTGTTTTACAGCATCCTCTGCTCCAGGCGGGTGGGGGGATGGGGGAGCCAGAGGACACGGTGCAGTCGGCCTCACCTAGCCCTTCAGATGTTATGCACTGGGTATACAACACATCAGGACCATCTGCACTTTTCATAAAAAGAGACCGACCAGCAGGGGAATCCAGACAACACAATGTCTGATTATTTACTGATTTCACATGCTGCATCTTCTTCTGACCTGGCCTTTAAAAAGCTGCTGAAAACTGGAGTCAAATATCCTGAATGCAAAAGCACAAATGGACATTAAAACTGATTCTGATTGAGCTACTGGGGAATGTAGATACAAATGAGAGACAGTTTGACACACGAAACAAATAAGCTTTTGGTCGTGTGAGAGAGGGGTGCTACAGAGACATTGCAATTCCTCCTCCGAAATGGGGGTTAAAAAGAAGATTTTCAACTGTAGATTACACCTCTAAGCACTCACTGGTTGAAGGGGTTTGAAACGATAACGCCGGGATATAAAAAATCTATGGAACAGAACACATGAGGCATGCAGCAGCACTGCTGGACCCTCTATAATTAAAGCAATGTTTTGACTGGCTCCACACAGAGAGGGCGGTAGGAGGCCAGAGAGAGAGAGAGGCGCGCACACACACACACACACACACACACACAAAACACACACACAGGTCCACTGCTTCACTAAAACACTGATCTCTTTTTTCTTCAAATATATACACGTTTAAATGTTTTATTTTAATAACGTAAATGAAACATTTACGAAAAATTTGAATTTAACTGATGTTGACACAGAGGTGCACACAGTGTTTACATAACCATAGTGAATGGCATTCATTAGTGCACAGTAGCTTGGTTGTGAATGGAGTCTCCTAAGAGAAACATGCGCCAGGCTGTGCTCATGTGTGGGACCAGCTCATAGCCCTGCATGGTGTGTCTGTGGACATAATGCACATGTATTTTCAGAAGCTCATTTGCCTGATTGCTTGTATGTACAAATAAGCCAGATAACAACAATGTTTGGATTCCTATTTCATTTTAATTTGTTATCTTTGTGGGTCAACACACAGCGGACGAAACTACCCAATGATCCACACGACTGCACATGACTAACGGTGCTATAGTTTCACTAATGATGTGCTGCTGTCTTTACAGAAGGACACACACGATGTGACCAATGACAAGCCACAAAACTAATACAATCATGCAGAAGGAAGGTTTGCATGCTTTCATGCAGAGCTTTTTCCTATGAACACACACGCACAGATGATAATTGAGCACATGATTTAAATCAACCAAGTCAGGAGGAGATAACTTGAACACTCAAGGTTTCTAAAAATCAAACACTCCTCTATACAAATGGATGTAGGCCTATGTATGTCACACACTCATACACAATGTATACATTCTCTTCAAACACACACAGTAGGTAGCTGAGAGAGAGGTCAGAGCTCCGTGCTTTCCCAGCTGCTGTCTGCCGTCCCACAGCTGTCAACACCTTTCACACCACACACTGTATCCGGGAGTAGGCCTGGGGGGGGCATGTTCAAGGCAGCTACACGCACGCGCGCACACTGGCAGTCCCACTGGTGTTTTGTGTCTGTGTAACATCAGAAAACTGTGCATTTTGGAGACTTTAACCTACATGCAAGATGAGATTGGGGATTTGGCTTGGACGCAGATGGTGACCTGATATCACGAAGACTCAATTTGAAACTAGGCCTTCAATTGGATTCCAGACAAAAAGTATTCTCCGAGGTATGTCTCGTGTAATTACTCACACGCGTGGATAAGCACAACGGATAATAAACATCGATCCACAGATGCGTTGCTCGGAAAATGAAAACGGGGAAATATGCAGCCCTGCGGGGAAACGCATGTGTCTGGCTTTGAAAAAGTCTGTTTTCTGTCACTGTGTGGATGAGAAACCAGGCTGAATGCTCTGACAGCCGCCCCACCAGGGGATATGAATTTACTAAACTGGTGCGCGTGCACACAAACACTTGACCCTTGTGCACTCCGGCTATTAGGCCTATACATTTTTTTCAAATTGGCTTTATAATTATCTTACTTAGTTTTCTATCAGAATTATAAAACCAGTCCCATAGCTCAGATGTGAACTAATTCAGACCAAAAATAAATCACAGTGCGTATATCATGCCATAGCCTACCCAACTGACGCCAGTGTGCAAGGCCACCTATGCGCCTTCTCTGTCCTCTCACTGGGGCCTCGCTCGGAATCATTAGTATTCTGCTCCATATGCGCCTATTGTTAGGCCCCCGGCGGAGAAGGAGGGAG
>NC_045735.1:10652601-10654974 GCF_008692095.1 Etheostoma spectabile | reverse complement strand
GGGGAGAGGAGAGAAGGAGGTGTGAAGAGGAGGAGGCGGCTGATTTAATTTCTGTTTCACCCTCTTTAATAATGGCTTCTTAGTGTAGCCTACCAACGTAGAGACAGCTTGCTGCCAAAACAGAAACAAAACTCCCAGAGTCAAAAATTAAACTCAAGCAGCATAACGGGACACAGAAATAAAAAATAAAAATAGGTTACAGTCCTTGAAAACACAGAGTGTACAGTGTCGGGCTCAGTGGTGCGTTAAACTTTCTGTGGGAGACGCTGTTGTGTTGCTGTCCCTAAAAGTTGTATTTTTCTTGTTTTTTTGGGGTAACCCAGTTTTGTATTCTCATGTTAATTCTGGAAACATGTTTGTCGCAACTTCGCTCGATCTCAACAAGAAAATCCATCTCATGAATCATATGGAAGATAATTACGGCATAAAAAAAACGTTTTCTGCAACAGCAGCATACAAGCTGAAAGAAAAATTATTTGCGTTAGGTTCTGCAGAGAGCACAAATACGCGCTTGTTAAGTAGTAAAACCTACAAAAGTCCATGATGAGGGAACAATGGGCCATTAAATAGTCGGTCTGTGCTACAAACGGCGGGTGCTCCACCCCCTGATTTCGTTACCCAGGCATAAATCTCAGGCCAAAGCCCAGAAACGCATTACATCCTTTAAACGGAGACCCTATTAATCAAGTTGAGTAACTTTTTTTTGCAGACAGAGGTCACCTCTACACAAAAGGCGCAGCTCCAAACCAAGAGTCCATGCAACGGCCAAGCGGATTACAATGAAGAAGAGCTACGATGTAAAGGCTATTATTCAACACTACGTAGGAATGGTAGATGGTGTAAATTGGTGTTTCAAAACAGGGTGGGGGTAATGGTGTGAGATCTGCTGGAATCCAAACATGCAGTAAAATACACTCAAACTTCTTACCAGCTGACGCCTCAGTGTCAAGTTTTCCTGCCCCCAGCTGCTGAAACACGCCAGCTCTCCTCTGGAGCAGTCTTGGAGCTGAGGGTCTCCGAGAGCCAGCGCCCCCAGCACCAGGCACTCCTGCCTCTGCTTGCGGAGCTCCAGCTCACACAGCCCGGCCAAACTCGCCTCCAGACGCTCCTTGGTCCGACTGCGCTCCACAGTCACCGGGAACGACAATGCACGATGCATGACCCCCCCAAAATCCCAGACTTACATGCACTATAAAAGCAAATGATTTCCCTAATTTGGTGTTCTCCAATTGGCCCAGATTTACGAGGGCATTCGCAGGCTATAAAGATCCATGCTGCATCCCATTCCCTGTGGTAGTCTGGTTGCCTTGGAGCAGCATGGTGTCCCTGACCATCTATGCGCTATACATTTTCTATTTCGCAGCTGTCAAACGCAGACACGGAGCCCCGCCCTCTGCGACCAGCGACGGAAAGAAAAGTGGGAGTCCTCCTCGGTCTTTGCAAATCCAATCTCAGCCTTCATTGGACGTAAGAGGCTGGTGGGGTGCTGGGCGTAACGTTGTCCCATCCCCCTTGATTAATTACAGTGACGCGTCGACCTCACCCATCTCCCCAACTTGGCTTGGAACTAAACGGACTCCTTCAGGGTACGGTTATTTCTGGGAGAGTAGTAAAATAGCGGGATTGTATTATCCTTAAACGACTGAAAGCCACAATGTAAGCATGAAGCAAAGAGTAGACTACAACATTAACAAGACTGATATAGCTCACTGGTGAAAGAAGCTGTAATGGATATCAAGTAGACAGGTAACAATAACCTAAAATCATATCAGGGCAGGCTGCATAGTGTAAAAATAAAGATGCTGCAATTGTATGACATTATGAAACTTAGCAGATAGTTTAATGGTTTTGTGGTCGCTGAATTAACAGGATAAGATAATGAAAATAGTAATATTTTGTCTTAAAATGTAAAAGTAATGGGGCTTCCAGCTGGTAAACATCTGCATTAGCTATTTGTTTTGTTTTGGAAATTATATATTGTTAGTCACCTCATTTTCCAATCAGGACTCAATTTTTTTTATTTTTTATTATCCTTCTCCACCTCGCTGCCTGCTGCCCCTGTGCTGCATGCCGCATGATGCTGAGGAATGTTAAACATTCATGTTTGGAAAAATCTGAAAATGAAAAACATCTTTGATTCAGTGACATATTTCAGATATTACAATGCCTTAAAAACGGCATTGGCTACATTAGGTATTTTCTATTGTTTTAGAGGTATTTTTCTTGTAATTTAAATTTAGTTGCTCCATATTTTCTCATCTCAGTTATTTCAGTCCCATTCTCTTTAGCCTCAATGACCTGGACTGGCATCCTTAACCTGCATTCACTCTCATAGATTATACAACATAGAGACAGTGGTAATTAAGAGGTAAT
>NC_045735.1:10652124-10652591 GCF_008692095.1 Etheostoma spectabile | reverse complement strand
GTAATTAAAATGAGATAACAGGGGGCCATAGGAGTCCTGTGGGCAGACTGCTCTGAACATATTGTAGGTAAAAAGAGACATGTGCTGTATGTGCAGCTCCTAAAATAATGCTTTCAATAGCTTACATCAATATTTTAAAGTATTTTGCTATTTTGTTTTTAAAGTGCAGTAACAGATGAATATTTCATCTTGGCGTCTCATAAAATCTTCCTCGGTAGTACTCCACTGTAAAGTCTCCTGAGGTCAAACTCTTTATGAAGTGTGATTGGTTAAAAAAATAAAGTGTAACGGTAAACCAAGTCTCCAAATATAGCAACACTATTTGTATATTATACATTTTTTATTCATACTTCCATCTCTACTTCACATGAACCAGAAAGCCACTTTTATCTTCAGTCTCTATGAGGCAAAGTCTTCAGCTAGTCAGAACCTACGCACAGCGCAGGTTGGATTCTTTTGTCAGAGAG
>NC_045735.1:10642038-10652114 GCF_008692095.1 Etheostoma spectabile | reverse complement strand
TGTGTGTGTGTGTGTGTGTGTGTGTGTGTGTGTGTGTGCGCGCGCACACACTGCAGATATACACAACATATACTTACAGTATATTTATCTCATGTAGAAAGTTAACTAAAAGTCTCTCTAGAAATCAAAACATTTTCTAAAAAAGAAAACATACAGTAGAATTCTTTTTGAACAGAACTACACCAGTACATATTTTATCAAGACACACTCAAAGAAGATTGAGAAGAATTTGCTGTGAATTTGATCAGTGGTCATTTTCAGCAGGTTGTGTGTAATTCCTATCATACGTTAACCAAGGCTGTTAGATAGTACGTGTTGTATGGGCGGCACCAAGGTCTCGCTGGCTCTGTGACAAGCAAGGCAAATGCCAATTAATACAGTCAATGAAGCCGACAAATCATTAGTTGTCAGTGACATAACGGTGGCATCCAGAACTCTCAGGTCACCTTGGTTCCACAGCTGTGCAGCGATAGCAATCATGCAATCGTTCGCGTAACGCAGTTAAACTGTGAGGAAGAAAGATTGAAAACAAAAGAGCAAAACATTTGTTACCTGTGTGAGGGCTCGTAGCTTAGATTAGTTAAAGTCAAATTTGTTGGATCCAATAAGAAACATGAAGTTTTGAAGGGAATGATGG
Source organism: Etheostoma spectabile (assembly GCF_008692095.1). Taxonomy (NCBI): domain Eukaryota; kingdom Metazoa; phylum Chordata; class Actinopteri; order Perciformes; family Percidae; genus Etheostoma; species Etheostoma spectabile. Next base: position 10,651,477 of record NC_045735.1, on the reverse strand, counting down.
TGAAAAAATATTTAATTTGCATAATTGTGGAGATTGATGAAATGAAATTCAGTTCCGCTGTGACAGTTCCTTGGAGGCTCGAGTGACTATCTAATTTGGACTGAGGAGGATGTGCGTTTCACAGCAGTTCAATATTAAAATGTGTCTTTTCTATAAACAATTTCCCTCAGCTTTGACAGTGAAATAAAAGTGTCAGTGTCCCAAGATTAAAATCAGGTCAATAAAACCAACGTCGGTAAGTACTTCCAACTTAATCAAGCATTTACCATGTTTCATTCAAAACAGTATGAGAATGTTGTCATTTTTAACAAAAAATGAAATACAAGCTTCTGAAAAAAAATAGATTTCATCTTTCACTTTGAAAAACATTCACTTTAAATCCTATCAGTCACACTTTCATATATATATATATATATATATATATATATATATATATATATATATATATATATATATATACATTCCTGTACCATCATATCCATGAAGTGTAACTTCACTATAATCTTTCAGTTTCATCAGGATTGCGAAAGTGATTTCTATAAAACAGAAAACATTTCCAACCACTAACATTCAGCTCTTAAGGTTCCCATGTGTTATTATAACTCAGTGCCTTCTTAAAATGTAATATATGCACACACACAGCAGGGGTTCAATCCTGAAGCTTTTCTGCTGTTCTCAGTAAATCAGTCAGTAACACGCCATGCAGGCTCTCAGTAAAGATACAATTCCCTCATACAAATCACTCATTCTTGCCTTGCCTTGAAATAGACAAGAACGTGTTTCAGTCTTAGATTAGGCTTTGGACATTGAAAGAACATGTTGAATAGAATAATGCACACATATTCCATTCAAGCAGAAGTAATTTGTTGCACAACAATCCAGCAGGACTAAAATCCAACTATTTCTAATGAGTTTGGAAATTGTAAATCACCAGTGCAATTGTCAAATGAACTAAAACATCACAAAAACAATTTCCCCGGCCCTGCAAACACCTCCAAACTAAATTGCTGCCATTTCTTTCTTTCATGCTTTATCTGAAAAGGCCTTAAAGGGCTTTCAATTTCTCTTCTCTTTAACACAAGGAAGTTTTGTTTATTTGTAGAAGTGCTTTCATCACTAAAGTCTGTCAGCTGTCAGGGATCTCTGTTGACAAACTCTTAAGAGATGCTCTTTACCGCACCTAACCCAGTATATATATATAAAATACATGACATACATGATAAATACTTCATTTAAAACAACATGATCATTTGTGAAGGTACATTTTGACTTTTCTTTTGGTTCAATTTAGTTACGTAAAGTTAATTTTCATGCTTTCATTGCATCCAAGACAGACACTTGAAATCGGGGAGAGTATAATATGGGTTGAAGTAGGTGTTTTTAAAGGAATAGTTTGACAGTTTTGGAAATATGCTTATTTGCTTTATTGCTGAGCGTTATATCAGAAGATTGATACCACTCACATATATGCACGCTAAATAAGAAGCTAGAGTCAGAAGACGGTTACTTTAGCATTAAGACTGGAAAAAGGGGGAAATTGCTAGCCAGGCGAGCGGTTTTCCCTGTTAGCCAAGCGAACTGGAGGTTAGCCAGTAGAGCTCAGGCGTGGGTCGACTCCACTGGTTGCAAAAAGAAGTTGGCTTTTATAGAACTCTATAAGAAAATTATCCTACTTTACAGCTTTACTTACAGCGTTTGGTTGTACTAAAAGAAAATAAGAAGTTGAAAGTTCATTTTCCCGGTAAGTACATTTAGTTTTAAGCCTGTTTTTTGCTAGCCAAAATAAGCATTACAGATGCACTTTGCCAACCAAGCTAGCTACCTAGCGCTAGCTCTTAATTTAGCATTTTGCTTAGCGCTCCTCTCCAGCACCACCTTCTCATCTAAATATGGTGACTTCGGGCTCAAAAAAAAAAAGATGGCGACAAACTAAATGCCAAACTCAAGGCTTCAAGACCAATGGGTGATGTCCACTTCTTGAATATAGCCTATGGTAGGGCCGGAACTTGTGTTAGCATAAAGACTGGAAACAGGAGGAAGCTGCTTGCTAAACTAAGCCTGCTGGCTGTGGCTTCATATATAACATACAGACATGAGAGTGGGATCAATCTTCACCTAACTTTCTGCAAGAAAGTGAGTAAGTGAATTTGAAAACTATTCCTTTTAGAGACGTCAAGCCACTAATGTGGTGACATGGACAAAGAGTTGCTCATAGAGGGCAAATGAAGGGTTCATCTCCAAAATGTTTTATATCCATTTAGCTAAGAAAAATAATCAAGTTAATCTTCAAATTTAGATGATCAATTCTGTCTTCTTCCTTTTGTCAACTAGGGATTTTAGCTACATAGTATGTGTCAAATACTGACATGAATTGATATTTTAAGCAATCAATCATTTTGTGAAAGTAGGTGTAACTTTATTCTCAAATGTTGGATATGTCATTTTGGAACAAAACTCTTCGATTGTAAACTGTACCCTCGTGGGGCAAATGCAAGGCGGCATCCAAATGCATTAGCATTAAAAAGGCATTCTGGCCACTGAAGCCAGAAAAGAAAAATTAAGAAACATACAAGTGTGGAATGGTAAAAATGTCACACTTTACAGCACACACTTGTGCGCACACGCACGCATGCACGCACTCACACACACACATGCGCGAATATAATCGCGCAAATGCAGAATCATACTTGCACACTGGACATGTCACAGACATATCTGGCATGCATTTTTAGAAGAAAAACACTTTTCATTAGAAATTCCTTAACTGGTCTAGAGCTCTGATAATTTCTTTATGTACATTAATTAACAATAAATATAGGTAATGTTTATATATTTTGAAATATATATATTAAATAATGAAATATTCTTATATATTTCAAATATATTCATAGAATTCTTTCTAATTTGAAACATATTTAAAGAGATATAGTCACAGTTTAGTAATAAAACATGTAAGAACACAGGTCTCCCTATTGGTCTGGCTGCAGCATCCCTTTTTCAAAAATGAATAGGCTAAGTTCTGGCCTTTTTGTCCAGGCTAATACATTCTACTTCATTAGAAGGATGAGGAATAATGCAACGTAAGGTAGGCCTAGTTAACACTGTGGCAGGGACAACTGATCATGTAAATTGGGTGTAAGGTTAAAAGTGTTGGCTTAGGTCGCATCAGTCTTTAGATTCTACTTATAAATATTGTAACACAACAGTCGAACAGGGAACCAGCCCTGACGAAGACAACACAGGCCAGCTTCAAACAAGGCAATAGGGACTGACTGGTGAAGATGAGCTCCCAGCTACAACACTCCTTTTTGGTTGTGGAACGATACTGTACTCTGATCACATGGAGGTTACTAAAAGGATGCTGCAGCCAGGACTTCTCAGGGGACGATAGGTTTGGAACAGTCTAGAGAGTGTAGACAGCCATTAAGACTCGAAAAGACCCCCCTTTCTTCGACTCAGTCTCTCCTCGTCTTCTGTTCTTCTTTTTTTTTGACACACAGACTGGAACTGGACCACAATAACACTGACTGAGAGGAGCTAGGTTGTCTAAATGCATGCAGTAGTTTTCCTTCTTTCTCTCTGCGACTCTCTGGTCGAAATGGCTTACAGTAGGATGCACTTAGAAATAAGAGAGTAGAAGGAAACGGTTCATCCCACAGGTGTAGAGAAGGAGCACTACTTTTCCCACAATGCTTCAGTGATGTTGGGGACACCTCAGTTCCTGTGTGTGATAGGGGAACTTCCCGTCCATCAATTTCCTCCTCTTGGGGGTTCTAAGCTCTGTGCACTGTAGACGACTGTTCCACTCTTTGTGTCTATTGGACCAGCTCCCTGTTGGTCCCTCCTCCCCCTCTGTCCTCTCTCTTTGTCTTGCTGCTGCCTGCATACTGGTTCACAAACAAAACAGGTCCTACAGTATATTGCACAGCATGCCCGCATGGCCTTGTTGGTGATGTGTCAGTGATAGTGACTTCTCTTCTCCTCAGCCTCGGAGCTGTAATCACTTAAACCAATGCCTCGCTGGAGGTTCAATAAGGAGTCTTTCATCTAAAGAAGAGAAACAAGAGTTAACTTGTTTATTAAAAAACGTGAAATTACACTGGCCTACATTAATGCATGGAACAAATAGGAATTCCCTCACTTCATTTAGGATAAGAAAATTCATGAACGTAGCTAGCTATGAGGTCAGTAATTATTTCTGAAAAAAAAAACACTCTCTGCATCAGAGTGACGTTAATCAGTTTTGAAACATACAGCTATCAAAGACAGCTAGCAGTGCGGGAGAGACGGGCCACACCGCCTACCGGAGCAGTGTGTGTGCGTCACGGACCTCTTGCTTTTCATTTTGGCACCCGTGTTAACAGTTTAGAGCAGACACACAGCCCATGTAGGTAGTGCGGCCCAGGCGCGGTGCACAAACATTTCACTTGCACAGAAGAAGAGTGAGAGTAAATTGTGACCAGTGGTGGAAGACGTACTCAGTTCCTTAGCCAGCTTAAGTAAAAGTAGACTACTAATACATTAATGTTAAAACACCATCACAAGAAAAAGTCCTGAATTGAAAATGTTACTGGAGTAAAAGTATAAAAGAATGCTATTGTCAACAAAATGTACAGACATAACAGACAAAAATATTGTTTTTTCAATACACTGGTCAAATTTTTGGTGTTGGACTTTTCTGCTTCCATAACATGTCTTCATGGAGCTGAGCAACAGACACAACAATTCTCAAACTCTCATTTATGGCGCTGTTGTTTTGTTTGGAACGAATGATTCATGATTCTTGAGGATAACAGGACAAATGTAGACAATGTTTTATCATAGTCAGATATTTCAATGGACTTAGATGGTAGAAAATAAATTCAGCAATCTTAAACATGAACAGTAAATGTCTTTTTTTGCTATCTCAGAATCAAAAGGCATTAGCTTCTTTTAGAGTCACTCTTTTGCATAGTAAATCCAAAATATTATGAGAAAGTCACTGTGCAATATGCTTATATACCAGTTTTTCCACTGACTGTAGTGGCAATTATCTAATAAGTTAATATAACCACAACACACTGCACTTGGCAGAAGAAGTGTGATTCTCTTTACAACCTCTGCTGTTACTTTGTGCAACACAGTTTGTATGTTGTGTGATTCCACTTGCCATATGCATGCATCCAGTAGTTCAGGGATAGTGGCTCAAAGGCGCCCTCTCTCAGTAGTGGATGCAATGCCTTTTGCAGTGCTCTATTGGTCATATACTGTATATCATGAAATAGTTTACTTGGCAAAAAGGCTAGCTAGCTATGGTGGTAAAATAACCTGTTGAATTTTTTATGGTGTGTTGCATCTGAGCTAACAGTGGCAAGCCAATTCTATGACTGACCAGTGGATACAGTATGTTCAGCTCCTAGTTAAATATGCGGTGTCTACCCATAACGTAATACAAAAGCAAGCACATTCCCAGGGAGTTTTTAACATTTTTACATCACATTATAGTTCTGACTTTTGAAAATGTCTCTTTGCATCCAAGTACCTGGTCTAGCAGCACTACTGACGACTTGATAATCTCCCTCCACTTCTGCAGCTCAACGTCATGGTAACGCTGCTGCGCCTCCAGGAGCTGGGCCCACTCCATCTGTGTCTGAGGCAGTTTACTGGCAAACACACATAAACACACATTAACCAACATCAGGGTGCAGCCCCTACATACTGACTTCCATTTTGAGGGACTGCCAACAAACAGTATGGTAAATTGTTTCAGTAAGCCCAGAGTTATTCAGGGGTAATTTTAGAAGCTCCATGTTTTCCTGTCACACACGTCAATGGCCATATGGATATAGTTTAGTGTGTTCGTTTAACAGTGTGTGTGTGTGTGTGCGCGTGTATATGTATGTGTGTGTGTGTGTGCGCGCATGTTTAGTTCTGTAACGGTACATGTATATTTGTGTGTGACCACCTTTGAGCCAAATAGAACTTTGTATTTTAAAATGCCCAAAATATCAATTAACCAAATAAAATAAGTTCTGTATAAATAATAGATGCTAAAACTGTAGGTGTGTGTGCACTAGTTTGCGTGCGAGTGTACCTTTCATGAAGCCGCAGACCTTGCCAGGTTGTTAAAGACTGTGCAGAGTACTCCAGCATCCACAGCTTGTAGAAGAGCATCATGTTGAGGAACACCAGCAGGACCAGGCTGAAGGAGGGCAAGAATGTAAGAAGGAGTTTCAACAAATGAGTCCTCCACTTTGCATTCATTCATGAAACCTTTAAAAGGGACAGTTCATCCCCAAATAAAAAGTACATATTTTTCTTCTTACCTGTAGTGCTATTCATCAGTCTAGATTGTTTTGGGGTGAGTTGCACAGTGTTGGAGAGATGTCTGCCTGATTTTCAAATGGAACTAGATGGCACTCTGCATGTAATGCTCAAAATGCCCCAAAATATTTTTTTTTATGATTATCACCCAGTTACTCAAGATAATCTATAGATCTGGTTGTGAGCAGTTTAATGTAGGAACTATTATCTTTTTACTGACCTAAACCAGCCAACTGTATCACCAGTAGAAGAAAGCGTACTTATGGACAAGAGTCATGCTTGTAACAGGGCGAGATGTAAACATTAATTGCCTTCTCCACAGCTGAGCTGTAATGAATCTAGCCCAGGTGAGCTAGCAGTATCGGTTAGCAATAAACTAATTCCCACAAAATAGCAAATAAGCTCACAAACAAGTTTTGGGATTATCTTGAGTAACCAGGTCACGATTTCTGGAAAGAGACATTGGTGTGATTTGAGCACCCCAACATAATGGTTCCACTATATTAGGGTGAAGGCAGACATCTCTACGGCCAATATCTCCAACACTGGGCAAATCGCACCAAAACACCGGATTGATAGATAAAACTACAGGTCAGGTATGCATTTTTGATTTTGGGGGTGAACTGTCACTTTAAGTAGCTAATGTGTACATGGCAATGACAAACTGTGCTGGGAATAGTTTTTTAACAAGTTCCTCAGGCTTTGCTGGCTAACAAAATGTTGTACCTTAGACAGATCCTATGGATGGCAATGAGAGGAGAGGAGAGAGAGGTTACACTCAAGACACCAACAATGAGATATACATAAGAAAACTAAATTTGACAAAAACTCCACAAAGCCTATTGGAACAAAAAAGATGAAATAACAAAACAAGTGACTTTCTGTTTTAATACATGAGATGAGCATGTGTCAAATGTACTAGTATCCTCAGGTCTAGATACACAAGCATCCCTATGTGAGTGATTGTGTGTGTGTGTGTGTGTGTTTATGTCTTGTGATAAGTTGCGTACACAAAGCTGATGATGAGCAGCAGTTTGGAGACGCTGTACAGAGCGAGGCCTGCGGGCAGGTGATGGTGCTCTGGACTCTGGTGTCTGGTTTGTGTGGAGCCTGCCACTTGTTTGATCCTCTGAATCACTTCCTCATCTGTCGGCGTAGTAACGGGGCTGAGCGCCTCGTCCATATGCTGGCTGCGCATGTGGGGGAGTGGCCTCTTCTTCCGCCTCACCGTGGAGTTTTTTATCGCCTTCGGAGAGAGCTGGTGGGACTCCAGGATCTCCTCCAGCTTGGCCAGCTCCAACTCTGAGAGGGAAGAAGACAACTGTTACACATTCATAGACTCACTTAAAGATTGCTAGATATGTTGGAAAGAAACATTTGCATACTACAGTTTGTGAAGTATCTGTTTAATTGTTTTCATTCATCTCCTCTTTCTGTATAAGCAGCCAAAACACCATCATTCTGTGATTCAAATTTTCACAACATGTTCTAACTGTCGAAACAGACAAGCAAACAACACTCAAGTTTACCTAGATGCCGGAAGTTCTCTGCTAGCCCGCTCCAGAAGTTTTTCTCTATGAAACCTTTCACCAGCCCCCACGGCTGTTTCCTGTAGCGCAGCTCTGTCGATACCCTGAGAGGCAGACAGAAATGCATTTATACTTATGGATAGACTGTTACAATAAGATGTAAAAACTGGATATATAAATAGGTAAAATACTAAGTTGAGAGCAAACAAAACAACAAAATTTTAAAAAAAGTTTAATTTTCAGAAAACACCCTGCATTTGATGTACTGCTCATTGCTGCAGCTCCTCTTTTCACCCTTTGTGTTGAGCTCTCTGTTTTAGCGACAGAGTGAGGCATCTTACTTCTGCACTTCTGGAGTTGCACATGCACAGTTAGTACTGCTAGCTAGTCAGTTGAAAAGCATGTGGTCGTGCCATGCTAGCAGCGAGCATTTTAACGTGTTACAAAGTGACGCATGTTCGTCACGGAAGTAAATGCTGGACTAGAGTAGAGCTGTTTGGAGCAGTTTGTGAACAGTGTTTTCTCTGGAAGATGGTAAGTCCCTTTGGGGTGGACTTTGAACTTTTTCATTTTGTTAACATATATCATACACAATAAGATATATAACATAATAAAGGAAAGGGAAAAAGCCAAAAAGCTTAATATGAGCACATAAATCAATATTTCATTTGGCAGGTGAGAGCTGTTTGTGTCTGACCACGTCTTACTCACCGTAACCGACACTTGTTCTTGGCGACCCTGGTGAGCATGTAGCGGTTGAGAGTGTAGAAGTAATCGTGGTAGGGCACATCATGTGTAATGACCTCAGCGTCGATGATATAACACTCACTCTCCTGGCTGGCTTTGTACAGAGTCTGATTAAAGAAGGGAAATGTGGTGACCATTTCTTTGAAAGTCATCTCGAACTCAGAAGGTACAAATAATACGAAATGTTTATGAGAGTTGACTGTACCTGTGTCTCAGTGACTGTGGCTGTTTTGGGGGCAAGGGGGTTGGACAGCGAGATGGTGTACAAGATCTCTCTTGTCTGGTTCCCAGCCTCCTCTGTCTTCCACGGGTGGTACACCACCTCTAAACAGCAACACGATGAGAGAGAGAATTAATGACGCCTGCAGGGGACCACATTTTTGGTCTGCCTTCACTCCAGAGAGGTCAGAAGTCATACGTAGAAGCAGCAGAATTACTGACCTGAGAATCGTCTTTGCTCCATGAAGTCACTCATGAACTGCGACTCTGTGAAGAGGATGGCGTAGAGCTTGTCTACACTTAACTTGTAGATCTCATTGATGTACTGCCTGCCATTCAGATCCTCATGAAAGGCCTGTACTTCACCTAAGTGTCCAAGACAAGATGACAAATACATTTAAGGTGTCTTCACAAATTAGTTTTGAAATCTGCTTACTAGCACCATCTACATCATCTTGTTATGAGTGGTGGTCTCGCATTGCCAAACTCTCCTCTACAGCACATCGGAGGAGGGTCTGGCTAGTCCACACAGCATTTTGGGATGGGAAAAACACTTGCTCTGGATTATTGGCATTTCTTTAAACCAATCACAATCATCTCCTCATGGAGCTACGGCACTTTGGGACAGTAGTGACTGTTTG
>NC_045735.1:10630716-10642028 GCF_008692095.1 Etheostoma spectabile | reverse complement strand
ATAGAAATAAACTTTGACCTTGACCTCTGCAAAATAACCTCGGGAAGGAACTTGTTTTAGGGGAACGTGTGCGTTCAAAGGTTCTTTTAGTAGTGCAACCGAAAAGTCAGATTGGACAGATCCCCAGTCAGGTGTCTGGATTTACCCTTCAGAGATCTGAGCAGCAGATAACCATAGTCCTCATAAATCGCCAGAGAAAATGGCACCACAAAGAAAGCTAAAGGTAAGGGACATCTGGCCGAAATGAAAGACATCCAAGCTGATCTTGGCTATAAACTATGAGTGGTGAAATCAATAAAGGAGTTTGTTACCCTCGTCGTGTGTTTCGGAGGAGTCACTGAGTTCAGTGGGGATGTCTTCATTGTCGTTGAAGTCCAGAGAGGGTGAGGGGACAAGACCACCAGGTCCGCTGGTATCATTGTTCTCTTCCAGCAAAAGGGGCAGAGCAAGCAGCTGTCCATCTGGTAGGCAGTCTGCATACTCTTCTGCTGGGAGGTCAAACTGGGGATGAGAATAACATGAGCATCAATCCCATTAATAATGTTTTCAAGGAAATGTATTAGATTTTCTGACCCATAGAGGTGTTGCACTTCATTCAACTTAATGTGTCTAAATGTGTGTGTCTGTATGCTTCTAACTTACTGTGATGGGTGTGTCATGGTTGCCTGGACTAGGAATGGTGATGTTTGGGACAACCTTCTTATGTAGCGAAGGAGGGCTCCCCTCAGGCTTGGCCTCAGTGCTGCTCTTAGACAAGTTGTCATTGTTTATCTCATTCTCTTCATTGGGAATCTCTTCACTGAACCTGAAGGCACCAGAGAACAGCAATAACAACTCCAGTTCTACTCATCTCATCTCACATCGTGAACGAGGTTCTTAGAAAATCTGTGTCAAGCAGTGTTTGCAGACTTTTTTCTTCTTTCTAACTATCATTTTTTTGTTGTCCTTTGTTTGATTGAATAGCTGGAGAGGAAAGGGGGGGGCATGGTGCAAAGGGCAGCGGATTGCATTTAAACCCGGGCCACTGCGGTAAGGACTGGGCCTTAGTACTGTATATGGTGCGCACACTCAACCAGGTGAGCTACCAGGGTGCCCTGTTTTCAGAAATATAAGGTGTGGATTTGTAACACTTAGATGTCTAGATAGGGATTATTTGACATGTCTGATATCACAATTGAATGTTTGGACAATCACAGGAGTTTTTGATTTCATTAACATTTTTGAAACAAGTCTATATGTGTGGGAAACAAGTGAAAATGATCTCCACTTCACTTGACTAATAGGTACGTAGACTATTATTTCTCATTGACAAAACCACAGTCACTTCAGGTCCATCTAATTTGACCTCGGTTCAGCCTTTGGCGTGAATCTTTTCTCTCACATTGCCAGTTTGAGTTCACTACAGAAGTTTACAAACAGTTGGATAAAGGTAAAAGAGTTTGAGTTTTTCCTAAAAGTCAAATTGACAGAAAACTTCAAACATTGTGATTGCACTGTATACCAAACTGATTCAAACCATGGCTCTGCACTGATTTCACCTAGGGAATCCACTTCAGACATGAAGGAAAATATAAATAAAGGAAGAGACAGAGCAGAGAAGGGTGTTTAAGCTTTACAGCTTAAAGTTGAAAACAAACACTTTACATTGCATTGCGTATGATGAGAAGAGAAGCAGAGAAGTTTATTAATTGTGTAAAAGGATTACTTGAGAGAGCTGGAGAAGAGTGTGAAGCTTGTACTGTATGTGACTGAGCATGTGAGTGTTGCTTGTTGCAGCTCATACTGCGCTCTCTAATTATTTGGCAATTTGGTCAATTGGGTAATCGACTGAAAGATGTTTACAGCGGTAACCATAGTAATTGATGATGCAACATAAAGAGACTCACCCCATGGTGTTGAAGTCATCATCAGGTGGAACATAGTCCTCATCGTCACTAGTTAGGCCTAGTTCGTTGCCATAGCACTGGTGTACAAAGTGCCACAGTTCTTTGGGGCACAGGGGCTGCAATCAACCAATTACAGTAAGAAATGAGAGCACTCAAAAATACTGCAGAATAAAATCATGAACATTATCTCTCAGACAAATATTAGCAGAATCACAAACTAGCAGATCAGATTTGCTTACCTTGTCCAGCAGTGCATTTTGCCACAGTCTGAACATCATCATGTAAGTCCTATCCCTGGCTCCAAATGAGGTGAAAAAGTGCTGTGAAAAATAAATGGTAATTATGTAATAGTCTGGTGAGCACTGGAATGAAATAACACTAACTGTGGAAATTAAAGGGCCATTTTTGTGGAGCATGGTTTAAAGTTAGTCTAGGATTACTTTAAATAACTCAAGGTTTCCCTAACATCTCTGTAGACAAAAGTGATTAGATTTTAAACTTATTCACTGTTCAGTCTCAGGTATGCCTTCATTAGTTTTAAATTTAAATGCCCAAGTTTTGCATTTTGTATCATTTACCTTCTCGGTGTCAGTGCAGACCTGGATGGCATTTGGAATGAGGCGGGCGGTCTTTTCTTTTGTCATTGAGCAGATGTCCTTTAGCCGCACTGTCAACTACACACACACACACACACACACACACACACACACACACACACACACACACACACACACACACACACACACACACACACACACACACACACACACACACACACACACACACATTATAGTTCCAAGTATGACCCAATACTGCCAATGTAACTAGAACTCCCGCATCGGTTGCCCCCACCACACCAGTCAAGTTACAGTTTACATTCATGTCTGTCTAGACTCGTAATATATGTATGTAGTGAAGACTTTTGAAGCATTGAAACATGAATGCTTCACACATCTTCAACCCAGCAACACAGAAGATCTATACAATCCCCACAGTTTCAAGGTGGGCACCTAAGATTAGTGTCACCAATTCAGTATCCGAGCAAATGTGAAATATTCTGTGTGAAATGTTCTCAAAATTAGCATACACATTATTGAGTTATGGCCAAATGTGAGGTTACAATTACAGTACCTTGACTTTTGGCCACCAAAATCTAATCAGTTTATCGTTGATTCCAGGTGGACGTTAGCGCCAAATTTGAAGAAATTCCCTCAAGGGGGTCCTGAGATATCGTGTTCATAAAAATGGGACGGACGGACAACCTGAAGACATTGGCATTCAAAATCATGGGAATGCACAGAGATTCTTGGGATTAAAAAAGCATACCAGTGTTTCCCAGCGGAAGATGTTGCTATAAAAACAGATCCAGTTCTCGGAGAGGTAGAGTCGTCCCTGCAGGAGGATGTCACGTTGAAGAGCACAAGAGTAGTCTGGAGAATAAAAAAATAGTTACATTGTTAGAGATAAAAGTTCCACCACACATGTTAAGCATGATGCAAAATTACAAATCACCGAGAAACATCACAAGAGAAAAATGTAAAATAATTCAGACGGTCATCAAAAAATATGTCCATCAAGAGATCAGACAGCAGAAAGTACTGATATCTAATCACATTCATTTAAATTAACAGTTAATTTGATAGAGCTCACTTCACTGTTACAAAGAAACCTCAATGCAGTGCATTTCAGTACTCCCATTGTGTGTGTATTTAGTTTATTAGCTGAGGACTCGTCATTACCAAACCATAAACTCATAAATCATGAGGTCAGTTTATTTTTAGTTATGGGTTTATGGCATAGTGCAGTATGTAGCTTAGACTGCTAGGAAAAGTTTATTACCAGGTTAAAATATCTCTAAAATTAGTAGAAGATTGTATTTTTTTTACAAGGTCAGTGATCTAGACATATTTAAATCATGCCATGATGTTCAACACCTGGAATGTCCAATATTTGTTTGTGTCTCCTCTATGTTCTGACAAGATTAATCATTTTCTAATGACTAATAACTTAGCTGCACCCTGCCGGTGCCCTGTGTCTTCCACTCACCCACAATGAGTCTCTCTGTGTCAGGGAGCTGCTTGAAGAGTTTTCTAAAGTCCTCATTGCGCTGCTTGTATGTCGGGCTCAGCACCTGCAGTGACAGGCAGTGTCAGAAACACCAACACACACACACACACACGCACACGCACACGCACACGCACACGCACACACACACTCTTCCAACACGCACACGCAAGCACCACAAATGGATGTATAGTGAGTTGCAAGCATAGATATGTGGCCTGAATTATCTTTAAGGCTGCATCAGTAATGATATTCAATAACAAAGCGCATTTCCAAAACATCAGCCCACTGCAGATCATTCAACAACACATGCTACCATGAGAATTTACAAGATGAGTCACATTCTCAGATTTGCAATACAGAGCAACAATGTGTCTGACAATGATGCTTCTGTCTAGTGACAAGGGGAAGGATAACTGATGAAACCGCAAACAAAACTGTGCACAGTGGTTTGGATTAACCTGGTCAAACAAATGCTTTTCAGCACAAGGAACGACATGCTATTCAACGTGATTATACTTTTCTTTGCTGGGCTTCAGCGGAATTTATTATTTACAGGAGAGTGATGTATTAAATATCTCCAAATGTTTGCCAAACTGACGGTCCTCACTATCTGTGCCAGATGCTTCCCTTCAACAATAAAAGCTTCAGGAAACAATAGCTGCCAACACGATAACAAGATGTACGCCGAGACAAAAGAAAACTATATCCCTTTGGATCATTACGGGTGGGAAAAGAACATCTTTGTTCATATTAAAAATGCCTAAATGTGCTTCTCTTGTTAAAAGCAGAAACAAAGCAGTTGAAATACTGTAATACTGTTTGAGAGTGTCTGTTAATGCTTCTACTTGCCTTTGAGAAAAGTGTGGTGATGAGAAACACTGCCCTGAGTTACATCTCTGAAAGCCAACTTAATTGCCTGGAATTGAAATTTGACTGCCTTAACAACACACATCCTCATGTTGCTTCTTTTTTTACAATCTTCAACTGTGACCAAAAATAACCGAAACACACCTACACACTCTTCATACATCAACTTAGTTGCACAGTAACCCGATGAACACTCAAAATAATGGGCCTCCATGAACTCTGAAAGAATTCAAATAGCTATGACTCATACCCAAACTAGTTGTTTTCTTGTGTAGTGGGGAATTACCATAGAATGCTTACAGCAGAATATAATAAAAGTGCTACAATGCTTTTTTGCTGACTTTACTTTGCCTACAAAGAGCTCAGTAAACTTGTCTAAACCCCAAAAGTTTTGAAATTCTCATTACTATCTTAACTCATCTCCATATGGTTTTCAGCTTCAACAAATGGAGCTCAACTTACAGCAGGGATCTCCTCAGTGTCCCACACAGGGTCCTGAATGTCCGAGGCAGCCCAGCCCCACTCCCAACCCCACTCCCCTCTAGCTGGACCCTGCAGGAGCCACCCTGCCAATGCCTCATCCAGCTCCAGCACGGCTTCCCAGTCCGAAATCGTACAATCCTCATCCAATTCCATAATAACCACACCAGATCCTATTTGGCGCCTGGATGGCAGCTAATTTTCCAAAATGGGGGCACAACAGGCTTTTCTGGTGTTGGAGGACTTGTCAGTTACAGGAGGTTTGGAAAATAAGAGTAGACAGAGCTTGTGAGTCCAGTGGTTTGGAAGCTTAAGAATCCGCCCCGTTTAGGGTGCTGCTCCCTTTCAGCGTTGAGCGCTGGTCACGGCACACTCCAGCCACATGATCCTTGTCTCGCTGTGTTGTACTCTGGCTCTCTCTCTCTCTTCCTTTCACACACACAGGGAGAGGAGTTATGGCTGTTGCCCTCTAGTAACCCCGGCCAACAAGTCCTTTATTATCATGCTGGTAGCTTTTTCCTTTTTTCTCCTCCTGGTAAGTATATGAGCTGAGTGTGTGTAAGTGGGGTGCTGTCCAGGTTTGACTGCCTTGTAATTACCCAGTTTATAACCAGAAAAGAATGAAGCGAGGTTACTTTATGCCGACTGAAGAGGAGGGCTAATACAAACAAAAATGTAGCTGGGAAGAAAGAGGCTAAGAGGAAAGTAAACAGGAATGTATAAAAAAGATGAATCAATGTGTTCAGCCCGCTGAAGTATGTGTTGAGACTGTCTTGCTGTCTGTCCAAGTGATTGAGTTACAGAGAACAGATGTGAGCTTAACCTCCAGTTACCTCTGCCTGCAAAACAACACCATCAATCTTGACAGGGTCTGCACTGGTTTGCAGACCAGAGCTAACGTCGCAGGGTGAAGTTGCCAGATAAACGTATTGTAAATATTTCTGTTTGTCCGTTTCCTTTGACCAATCATTTTATGTATGAAAAGCTGTTGGAATTCAAACTAAAAAAGGTACCAAAAGTACTAATTTGAAAGTTATTTAAGGTATGTGAAACCGCCTCCTTTCTCAATGCCTTGGTATTGGGGTCATCCATGTACTATACTTGACCACCCTCTGTTACTCTAAGCAGGCAAAAAAGATGCAGAGCTAGCAGCTCCTATTTTAGCTGCGCTTAAAAAAACAATTGGTATTCTTAACTAAAAGTATGTCAAGAGTCAAGTAGGTGGGCAAAGTGATGGAAGTCTCTGCAGTAATGAAAAAAAGATGTTACTACAGCTTGCATTTTATTGACTCCTACTGGATGAAGCATATTTGTAGCCCACATTATCTGCATTGGAATTCAGCCACTACTTCCACTTTTCGTCTGCAGGTAATTCCCAATCCTCACTTTAACAGACCATTGAGGAGATGCAAAAAAAAACCAGATATGAAAACAATCTTCAGCAGCAGGCCTCTTGAAAAACAGTGCTCATTATTCATGCGCAGCTTTAAAAAGGTCTTTACCCTGTTGAAAATGGCTTTACATCAAGTAAATGAAATTTATGCAGAATGAGGGTTCATCTTCTTAAATCATTCCTCGAAATTAATTGTGGTGTCCGTGCAGAGAGTGTTCCTTTACTTTCTGCTCGTTCAATTCATTTTCTCCAATGTATCAGGGAAAGAAAGAGGGCATTGTGACTGATGCATCGACCAGTGTTCAGGTGACAGTATCACGCTTGGGATGAGTTGGGACTGTGGATACACAGTGTTTATGGATTTGGTTAACTATTAACGCTGGACAAACAGTAGGGGACTGAAGAGACTGGTACTGTAAACCTTGGGTGGGGTTTTAGTGTTTTAAGGAGGTGAGGGCTCGAGGTGTGCGAGTCCATACTGTTAACAATAATACCGTTCTTTGTTAGTCATTTGAAAGGCAAAGTATGTTGGCGCATATCGATCTGAGTGAAGCAATATGAAAGGCCTGACGTATACTCCCTGCTGCATTGACCTATGTAGATCTGAACAAATTGTTGCTAACTTCCTGGAGCCTGTAGGTATGGTGGCAATGGAAATGAACGAATGGCAACAGACTTGTGTAGATGAAAGTGAATTAACAGGGGCTATCAGAGGGCTGTGGACTGTGCGTATCTCTAACAGGCTCAGAACTCACTTTGGGACGGATGGGTTTTTAATCACTGTAGTTTCAGTGCCATGGGAAGTCATCATTGCCAGGTAGAGGTGCGCACGTGCACACGCTGTCCTACATGCAGGTGCATCATGGGTTATGACCCCCACAGATCCAGTCACAGCCAACTGAGGTAAAAGTACCTATTGGACATATTTCACTAGATTTTTTGGAGCGTCAGTTATTTATCGTGTGAGTAAGAATGAGTTTACAAGATGTCAGGAACACAGCCCTAATACTTAAATAAACCTTTTTTTAAAGGTAAATTCACCATTGTCAATTCATTGTGATGGTAACAAAATTCTGACTGCTAACTTGTTCACATCCATCTATTCAAGACATTGGTACTCAGCTTCTAGAGTGAAATACTAAAGACATATTTGACACTTAAGACACTTGTTTTAATGCATAAGGCTGGTGTTGCTCTACATTTTTCTTACTGTCAACAAATCCAATGCAATACTTGTTAGTAGGATAAACTCCTTCCTGGTTTTGTTCTTTTCATGGGTTTTGTTGTCATTAAAAATATATATATATATTACAACCACTTTATTCTTTAAGAAAATAAGGTTTTAGGACTCAATAGTAGGCAATTTAAGTTGGGGGTAAACAAAAAGGTGATAGCTTTTTTTGCAGTGTGGTTTAATGAAAAGAGCAGCTGGTCCTGGTATCTTGTACTGGGCTGGTAGCCAGCTGTATGCCATCTGTAAACAGGACATTTGCATCTATTAGTCAGAGCAACATAAACATTTTGATTTGATTGTTACGTGTGTTGCTCTTTTATAAATAGCGGGTGAGTAGAGGAAATGTGAAAGTCTTACTAAAGCTGAGTGCATTAGAGTATTTAAGAAGCTGTCTGGACTTTTTGGACCAAGCCTCTTTTCAAGTGAACGACATTTCTCCAGTTTCCCTATCTGCATGGAGGTTGCTGCGGATTTTGTTCATTTCCATATCCATACCCATGTAAATGTCATATGTTCCATGTTTTTTTTAGGACATGGACACAGAAACAGGAGTTGGGCTGGAGGGAAACATGCCACAACCTAAATTGTCATGCTCCATTCCCCTGTTGTTCAAAGGCATTCAAGGCTCGTCCAGAGGCTCTTGTAATGGTTTGCTGATTTATTTAGTACAGCGAGAAAGTCAGTGGGCTTGTTACCACCTGTTACATACCAGAATTAGAAGTTTGAGTGGTGACAGGACTTTCATCACCATCTGGGACTGGTGACACAAACACCCAGAACACTCTACTATTGACACAAATTTGAATTAATTAAATAAGAATACAAGCAAAGAATGATTCTGTAAATGAAACTATAGAACTTTAGTTTAAAAAATGTCTATTTAAACATGTCAAAATCAATTCCTCCAAAGTGTGGCTTTGCTGCTAGGTGGTAACAACACTGACTGAAATGGGATGAGAAACAGGCAGAAGGAGTGTTATCATTCCACCGGTCTGACAACCAGGATACAGAGCTTGAGAGACAGAAAGTTACCAGGGTTGCCCAATAATACAAGTCATGCTTACTCTCAGGATGTGTTGTCTTTCATGCTGGGGAGAGAGGGGAAGAGTGTACACACAGGAAATAAAAAGGAAAGAAAAAAAAACAACATAAAATGGGAAAAAGTCCAATAAAGACACATCTGGAAAAGTAGAGTTTGACACTGAGTGGTGTCCCACACAATCATTCTTGCTCACTCTTTGGGCTTAATTATCACAACAGGCAGCTTTTCAGTGTAAACATTGGCTGTAAATAATTATAGAGGGGTTGTGCTGCAGC
Source organism: Etheostoma spectabile (assembly GCF_008692095.1). NCBI lineage: Eukaryota > Metazoa > Chordata > Actinopteri > Perciformes > Percidae > Etheostoma > Etheostoma spectabile. The sequence goes on along the minus strand of NC_045735.1, from coordinate 10,632,784 downwards.
TCAACACATCAAAAAGAATTATGCTGGGGGGTCAGAAATAGATCTATCACACCATCTTGTGGTGCAATATAAAACAACAGCACCCTGGCTTTGTTGGCTATGCTGTGTGTACCATGAAGAAGAAACTATGATTATTATACTGTAGTCTTCCCATTCCCTTGATTCACTGCATCAGTAAAGGCCACCTGTTGCTCTTTTAAGCCCATGCTGATAATCCCAGCCTGGAAGACCAGGAACCCACACTAGTGATCTGGTGCTCCAGTAAACAGGGTCAAGAATGACATCCTTTCATCTCGTAAGCAGAACACGTCACTAAAAACAACTCTGAGAGACTTCAAGGAATCACCCACATGACGTGAAATCACACCAGCACACATATACACCCATATAAGACTACATATATGTTGATAATGTAAATAAAAACAAGATGTGACTTACGTTGTACCAGCTTTGGCTCTTCTGTGGAGAGAGAGAGAGAGAGAGAGAGAGAGAGAGAGAGAAAGAGAGAAAGAGAGAAAGAGGATGTATTTAACTCTGTGAAACCTGTACATTCTGAAGCAGGCTTGTGAGTTCATACAGACATACAGAGGGTGTGAAACATGATCGACCTGATCGTACCAAGTTACAGCCGGCCGTGAAGGTCACACTGTACCTCATAATCCTTCCTGCCAGGAATTACAGAAACACTATTTAGAAGCCAAAGTTTCAACTATGCTTGATTTTGAACCTTAAAGTGCTGAGGTAAACACAGTGTAAAAGTTTCCTTCAGTTCACTCACCTCTTCATTCAAACAACACTAATCTTTAAAGAATAACACAAAGTTCTTTGAATAAAACATTCATTGATCAATCAATCAAATATAGGAATCTGAGAACCCAAAAGTAATTTCACTCCAAACCTGCCATATACTGCAATAGTACATTAGATATACAGTTAAAAATTATGTTTTTTTTAATTATACATACATGTACTACAATATGTCCATCCCTGTCTCATTCAGTCACCAATAATTTATCTGAAGGTTGATCCATCAAACATTGAAATTATTCCAAGAATCTTGTTCTGAATAATGTTCAACATTGTACAACCATCAGATTTGATTCTTCATGAACAACCAATTGATTCTGTTGCAAGTGTTATGACAGCAGAGGGCAGCAGAGATGTATCTTAATCAAGACTATGACATTACAATTTATTTCCAGTCACATTAACACACTTTCCGCTCTAACAGTCTAAGAGCAAAAGTCTGAGAGGGGAAACATGCAGGTCATCATTCAGAGGGTGAAACAAAGAAGAGGGTATTCAGGGGGAGAACAGGGAGAATAGAGGGATAAAAAGTGATATCCAGTGTCTGATTCCAGTAGTACAATAAATAAAAGCACCACATTTTGAGTTAAAGCAACAAATTATAAATCAAACAATTAGCAAGCAACAAAATATTATTTTTCCTATGTTAGAGAGCTTTTCAATTCAATTCAATTCAATTTTATTTATAGTATCAATTCATAACAAGAGTTATCTCAAGACACTATACAGATAGACCACACTTCACTTTTCATGATGAGTTATAGTTGGACCTTTCCTAGCAAGACAACACTGTTGAATATTACTGCCTTTTTGCAAACTTGATTACAGTGGTAACAATATCACTCTAGATTGAGCTCATAGCACAGTTCATTGTACATTTTTCTTTCTAAATCCTGAAACTCGTAAAATTTCTCTTTTGTGCCAAGGGTGACGGCGTCTGCGTGTCTGACAGGGTTTGGTGGTTATCTGCTGTGTGTGGAGTTAGCGGGCTGTGAGATGCAGTAGCAGGCCCGAGGCCTGGCTGTGACGATAACTGGGCTAATGTGGGCTAATCTGATCTGGAGGTGACAGAGACAGGAGAGAGGAATTATTTTGAGGCCACTGTCTGGATAAGTTGTGTGTCCCCTTGTGTTTGACTTTGTGTGACAGCACACTTGTGGGTTTGTGAGATTTATGACAGCATTGTTTACACAGAGAGAGATTATTTATTGACTGTACGTGTGGAGAGAGAGAGAGAGAGAGAGAGAGAGAGAGAGAGAGA
>NC_045735.1:10620659-10630706 GCF_008692095.1 Etheostoma spectabile | reverse complement strand
AGAGAGAGAGAGAGAGAGAGAGAGAGAGAGAGAAAGCCTATCCAACAGTTGAATAGAGTTTAGCCTGGGACTCCTCTGTGATTTACAGTGGTTTGGGTCTATATCATTTGGTTTAATGTCCCCCCATCTGGGGCTAAGGATTACAAAACTGGAAACGTGTCTTGCTGGATACACAGCTTCAAAAGAATTAATAAGGACCAAATTTCATTTATGTGCATTTGTCAAAAAATTTAAATTTTAGCAGATAAATATGCACAGATTTAGAAACATCAAAAATGTCTCTACCACGATGGCAAGCAGACTCTTAAAATTGGGCAGCAATGGTTTCAAATACCAGCAACCTGCCATGTCACTGCAAACTGCAAATGAAAACCAAGGGTGACACCAGTCTTTACATGAAGGGAACCCATGTTGCACAAGTAGACTTTAAATTTCACAGTTATTGTTTTCTGTTGGAACGTTGATAGATCTTGACATTTCCGACTGCACTTGAAGACAGGTTTATTTCATGGAGAAAGAGAGAAGTCTGACCACCGGTTACATGATTGACCACCGCAGGTTGAAGTCGGGTTGCGTTTGTTCAAAAGCTGAAACTGTCTCAACAACCGCCGCAGCCTAAACACACTACCCTCATTTAAAATGATTAGGAAAACTGGTTTTTGCCGGACCGCCTGACGGCCGATGGAGTCAGTGTGACAGCGGCTTATAAAAAGGAATCTGCTGTGTATTTCAAATTACAACATTAAATAATGCTGTATCTGCACTATAAATACATTTTAGAATAAACTGTTTTACACAGTTCACAAATCACTGTCCTTTTACATTAATTCAGGGGATGGAAAGCATGGGAAAGGACACGAGGGACTGAAAAAGGGGATCCTACAGTCGCACAGCTACAGAGGAAGTTGAGAGCCGGGGGATTTAATGGGGGCCAGCAGGGATTGTCAATGGGTCAAATGAAAACAAGAAGAAATGCTTACTTTAATCAGGTTTAGTCTGTCATACTGAAAGAAAATTAAAGAGAAAACAAAACGTTAACCAAATCAGTGAGCAACATGTGCACAGAAATAAATAGGAAATGAGAGAGGAGAAGCTGAGGTCCAATGTGTTGTGGCTCATAAACAACTCTGAAGTACATAACTGCCAATACAATACGATAGTTTCAGAGGTCTGACGTTGCAGCTGCTAACTTTCACTCTCCACCTAGCTTGCATGTTACATGAGAATCCTGATTGACTATTGTTGTGTCACCATCCCTATTATCGTCATATGGCATTTGCTGCAGAGAGGCCTGGAACCCTTTTTGCTGAATGCACTCTTTTATTTGGATTGCATTAGGGCTAGGGTGATCAAGCTCACGTTGCTGGGACGACCTCACGCCATGCCTGGGGTCATGTGACCAATGCTGCCACAGAGGCTCACATGGGGGTGTGTGTTTGCAAAAGGGTTGGAGTAGGGGGTTGGACTGTGGCACAGAAATCAAAAGTAATGCAATCAATTGGGATGAATGTGTGTGTATGTGTGTGAAACAGTTTGTGCAAAAAGAGCATCATAAAGCTGTTATTCACACCAACCTCCCATTTATTGTCTTCCTGTGTCGCCTTTCTGCCTGCGTCTCTAAAGTTTGGACACAAATGAGACCCTATACACTGACTGCCAATATATGCTGCAATACATGTATTAATTGATAAAAAAAAGAAAGTGGGCGGAGGCCTGAAAAGTAGCAAATTTGGATGGATGAAGCGACAATATTGGCGATAAAAAAATGACACTAGCCTGCGGTCCATGTAGAGGAAAGAGAGGGGGATTTTTGGGTTTGTGGTGCGAGAAAAATAGCAAGACGGATTCTCTCATGTGGCAACAGAGCTGGGCAGCTCAAATAATGATGTAGTTCTGGAGCTCTGGACTGGGATGCTGGCAGAATTTTTAAGAGTTTATCCCTCAGCAGTCGGGTTGTTACAAATCATGACAGATATAAAGGTCTCATTACCAAAATATACCAAAACGGAATATTAGTGTAAAGAGAGGGAGAGGGCCAAAACAAGAAAAAGGGACAGGAAAAGAATTGATATTATTATATTGTATTGGGTGCCAAAAGTATTCATTTTCATTCTTGGAATCTGACAACATTTCAAAAATAAGGCTGGATTTCTCCATTATGTGAGTATTTGTTTTCTTTTTCTTTTATTTCTGATCATTTTAATTGCAAAAAGACCATATTCTGAACCTATTTACAGTAAATACAGTATGTATACCAAGCTTAACAAAAATATTTGAACATGTATTTAGGAATTTGCTACATTGCATATCACCAGAAAGGAAAAGAAATGACAGGAGTGGAGAGGGAGTGAGGGTGAGTGGGGTTTGTCTGTTTCAAAAAAATGTCCATCTGCTATGACTGTGGGTGCCGATGGGGCTTGTTACGGTTGCAGTGTGCACAGGAACAAGCTGGGTTCAGGGTGAAGCATTGCAAACAGTGTTTGGACATTTCCACAGAGCAGCTCACAAGACAAGAGGTGGGGCAGAGGGAGGGTGGGCACAGAGATATTTAAAGAACAGAAAAAAGAGTAATGCTTACTTTGGAAAGTCGCTTGTGAGACTAGCATGCAATCAGGAGAAGAACAAAGAAAAATCAGATAGAAAATTAAAAAGAAAAAGAAATCAACTGCAAGAAGAAACAGCTGAAAGTACCAACAGAAGAGCTGAACAGTTATTATCAGATGACAAACATTATCATATGGCATGTGGCAGCAGCAGTAGAGAGAGAGAGAGAGAGAGAGAGAGAGAGAGAGAGAGAGAGAGAGAGAGAGAGAGAGAGAGCGGGAGTAGAGGGGAGGGAGGAGTAGAGGGGGAGAAGAGAGCAGGAGAGAGAGAGAGAGAGGGGGGGAAGGAGAGAGAGAGAGAGAGAGAGGGAGAGAGAGAGAGAGAGAGAGAAAGAGAGAGAGAGAAAAGGCGTGCACACTGTTGTGGTGACAAAAATGATTAAAGAAAAAGAGACAAAAACGACAAGTGATTTAAAACAGCAGAGACAGATGAGGACCGAATGAGAAGGTAAATGAAGACAGGAGTGGCATGGCTTATTTCTAATCTTTTGAAAGCTCTAACGAGTGCTAAGCATACAAAACATTAGAGCCATGTGCTCCTTCTGTGAAACAACCTGAAAGACTTGATCCGTCACCGAGTTTAGTTGTGAAGGGGAGATGCAGATGAGTGGGAGGACAGCATATACAACACCTGAATTCTTTCGTTTTGCACCTTTTTCTATCAACGTCAATTGTTTCTTAAGTAAGAGCTTAGGATGTCAAACAGATGCAATCACTCTATTTCTGTTTTTGACTCATCTATTAAGAGTTGCAGCAACCACTGTTTAGACAAAGGGGTTAAGCAGACATGACAAGCAACAAGCAGTAATCTATTCAGTAACCTGGAAACAGTCTGTCAACAACAATAAGCTCTCCAACCTGCTGTTAAAAGGATAGGTTCCCCCTTTCTATTTTTTAAACAATAGTTACATGTAATTTACATTCGCACATTGAAAGAGTTAAAAAAAAAAAATCATTCCTCCTGTTCATTGTGACCATCAAGAGATCCCTTTTTAATGGACTTTTAATGTAAGTAAGATAGGGGGACAAAATCCACTTTAATGGACTGTTGATTTTGTCCCCCACTAAAATCATCACTTAATGATCACTAAAATTGGAATCCCATCAAGGGAAGAATCTCTTGATGGCCAGTATTAGCAGTAGGAAATGTTATGAAGTTTCAATGTCCATATGGGCAACTATATCTTGTTTTAAGAGAGACTTAAGACATGTCTCCTTTAAACCCAAACACAGCATATTTCTCAACTGCATTTTAGGTATTATTTCTTGAATGTCCAATCACAATCTTAGAATCAGGACAAAGAAATGCTAATGATAAAGTGTTGGAAGTACTATTCCTGTATTATCATGACCTGTCAATGCATAGTGTGTTGTGGAAATCTAATAGGTAACAGGTAAACAAGCTAAAAGGATCCACATCAAAACTATCTTGACTAAAGGCAACAAATTCACAAGGAGTTTAGGAAGGATATAATGTGGAGCACACATGGTTTTTAGTAAGATGGTTAGTATGTTTTTAATAAGGTGCGGAAACCAACCTTTCAACAACTAGCACATCTTCATCGAGTAATTTCAATATTACAATACTTTGATGAAGACATGCTGTTTGTTAGTTGCACGTTATTTAAAGCTGTGCACCAGACCACACCCTGAATCCTTGTCCTGTCCGGTCATTGATTTGAGCTCAGAGATGACTGATGCACAAGCTTTCTTTGACCTCTAATTCAAATGTCCCCATTTGATGAGCATAGAAAATCCCAAAAGTGAGTAAAATAAGCCAAGATCAACTAACAACTAAGCAACAACAAGCTTAAATCATAGTTTTAGGAAGGGAAAGCGAGAGTATAAAACTAGAGAGTATATGGGATGTCAAAATGAACGGCTGGAATGAATAGGAGGGTGCAATCTCTCCTGAGGGGGGAGAGTGATAGTTGCAGCTCACTAGTTACACATCAGGATGTACAATCTGTCAATAATCAATCATAGCGGGTGCGTCACTACACTGGGAAAAAGGAATACAACTGGGGCGACTCTGACGTGCGTTTGTAGTCAGTTTATGAATGAATGCACATGTGACAGCAAGAGTTGCCATGTCATCTCGACTGCAGTATCATAAAGTCACTATGATTGCTAAAAAATCACCATAACCACTCAGCTTCTAACCTCATTTTAATGTCTATCTGTCACAAGAAAAAGATAAAATGTCATTATCTTACTGTAAGTAAACATGAAGTTTGTAAAACTGTTTCACAAGCACTCATACACATGGTTTATTTTTTGCAATAAAGTGATTGTAACATAATCTTTACGAAACACAGGTATGAGTTTGCGAGTCAAGTGTTAGCGTTATGTTGAAGTGTACTGCACAATTACACTGGTCAGAGGAAGTGATAAAAAGCGTGCTGTTTTTATAAATCAAATTTGTCCACCTAGCCATTACATACAAGTACAATGAGTTGTAGTGTGTGCTGTTTATGCTTTTGGTCCAGAGATAACTCAGTTTCAAAGAAGCAACTTAAGCCTTATCCTGACCTGGTCTAACCTTAATCCATCTGTGTGAAATTGGCACCTTGTGTCCCACAGTGAAGCCTTTCACAACAGCTGTTCTGTGAAAACATTGAGAGCAACTTTGTAAGTCACAAAGTGCTTTATGTTTTGTACTCTTCCGGAAACTCTTTTTAGTGGAAAAGACTGTGAGCATTCTTGAAATGACTGAAAACTTTGTGTGGTTTTGATGCAGGGAGCAAGATCCTAAATATGTTTTAAACTCTGGTAAAAGTGTGCCACAGTTCGAATTCTGAAGCTACCCTTCATTTATATCAAACAGGTACCAAAGAAATGTGTCAAACAGGTAAAAAAAGGAGCATCCCTGGTCCCTCACCTTTGAGTTCTTTCCGCCGCTTCTTGCTGACTGCAGGGAGTATGTTCTCTGGACGACCTGCTCGGGCGTGGAGGGGGATTTGTCAGAGGAGTGGTCTGAACCCTTCTCCACCATGTTCTCACCCTCCTGGCTCTGTGGTGTGGGAGAGCGCGAGCGTTTACGCAGGACTGGTGAGCAGGCGGGGGTGCTCTTGTTTGAGTTACTGGCAGTGCTAAAAGACAAGAGAAAGAGAGAAAGAGGGATGAGAAAATCATATCCTTACAATAAATAATACAACATAGTCTTCAAAATGACACTAAGTGGATCACATAAATCATACTAATACTGTGTTAATGTAAACGCCATTAAAGAAAGTGTCAGTTTATAGATCAGTGTGGACAGCAGCACAGCACACCACCTGTTTCCTCATGCTTACATCATTTGAGGCTTAACAGTCTTGAAGCAACATGTGCTAACCTGGCTAATGACAGCTAAGCTAATACGGGAAACCAACAACAGCAACAACAACAACAGCAACAACAGCAGCAGCAGCAGCACCAGCAGCAGCAGCAGCAGCAGCAGCAGTGATGGAAACAAATGTGGTAAAACACTGTCATGCATGACCGGCGGATTTTCTAACTAATGCCACACTTCAAAAAGCAATAAGGAAATTGCTTTTGTTTTGCGTTTGTTTTTGAGCGTATCTGCAATTTGATTAAGATCAGATCAGATCTTTTTCCCTGAAACACAAGAATGATTTCCATGGCTGTAGAAAAGCTACTCTAGAAGACATCACAAGGATTAAATTATCAGATATACAATGGCAGGTGGAGGTCATCATTCTGGCTCTTAAAGTGGGCCTATAACACATGATTATATTGTCACAAACTGACTATTGACTTGAGACAAGAAGTCCCTTTCCTTCTTTCCATTGAATGTTGCTATCAGGTAGCCTCTGTGATCCAGCATTAGATACTGAAAACACACAGACAGACAGACAGACAGACAGACAGACAGACAGACACACACACACACACACACACACACACACACAGGCTCAGCAAAAAGCCTTCTCCTCACAATGACAGAAGCGAACAAAAGGACCTGTAAGTGATCTGTGTGGCAGTGCACCCACCAGGCACAGTTACTTGACATGGCGTTATGCAAGCCATTACATCACTGCTGGCCAATGGCTGCTGTTAGTGGCCATGAATTACTGATCTACTGTTACATTCCAGACTTTGGTGCAGCTTAGAGCACTACATCATACAGGACAGCAACCGTCTCACTGTCAGGGTCTACTGCACCAGTAGCCGGATAATTTACAAAAACAGGGACAAAAATGAGCCTTCACATGGGGACAGACAATTCACACCTGTATTATGGTATCTCTGACATCACTTTATATGACTAGCAAATGGTCTGCTGTTTAGTGGATCATCGTGACTACACTGTACATTTGTGTACTCTGCACTGCCTTCTGATTAGTCCCTACTGTCATTAGTAGCACATTTGTATTTGTGTCTTTGAAAGACGTAACTGTTCAACATTTATAATTTGAAGTAAACTTCCATTGCTGCCACAGCTCAGTGGCAAATGAATGCCAGATGACTCCTTAGTGCAGAGCTGCCATTTTAAATTGTTATCCAGGTTCCTATTCTTCCTTTATTATTGTTTTTATCATATATCTGGTTTATTAGGTGGTGTATGTCATCCATCAGGGTATAAAGGCGGAGTACAAATGCTCACTTTGAAAGGAGAAAGAGTACATTGATATTTAGCATGAATGATATTCTCTCTGTGAGCCAGGAGACTGGGTTACACACACAAGCAGAACACATGCAAGTTAGAGTAGATGGTGTATGTAAAAATGTCCCTCTCAACACATTTAATGTGTTTGATCTGGGGCAGACAAATTAGTCAGGGAAGGTTTTCCCAATCAAATTGTTTTGCAAAGGCAATAAGCCACCCAGATTGTGTTGCATCTCGTTTTAAGATCAATTAATCAATAGTTCACGGCAGACATTTAGATTTTTCATAGAAGGAAAAACACAGGTGAAACTAATTTCATTAATGACGGCTGAGTTCCTTTAATTGTCCCAGTAAGCCATGACAGTGAGCCAGCATGCACATTACCAGCACCCTGAAACTAGCTCTCCTAATTTGGAATGTGACCATACTGACCATACTGTGACCATACTGATATGGGACAAAAAGGTGTTCTGCGGTTCTGTTTTTTTAATATCACTGAACCATTTCTTACACTTGGCCAAAGTTTTCCTCGGTCAGAGCAACACGTTAACAGAATGTGTTTCATTCCTCCCAGGATAATTTCATCATCAGATGCTGTGGGCGTCTTATTAACATGCTGCATATTTACTTGTGGCCGTTCTGAATGTCTTGTTCAAGGTTCTAAGTTTACTCTTGGGAGCAGTTTGATGGGCTGTTCTCGCCCATCTCAAATGATTTAAGTACTATGAAGTACACACTTGGGGGACCTTTTGTGTACTGTACTTAAAAGTAAATTTTTCACATATGTAACTGGCTCACAATGGGTCATTATAAGAGACAATATGTGTTTTTTAATCCAGCTTAGAGATGCAAAGACCTTTCTTAATATCCAGAATTAAAGGAACAGTTAATTGAGACAGTTGTAGTAGCATTTAGTATCTAAAACAACACTTTGTCCCCACTGCAGAGACCCAGGGATCATGTGGCTTTGCTTACTCCTGGTCATTTTCCCTGGTGGGAAATTGAGGTATTGTGACTTTGTCCCATCTTAAGGAACTTCTATCGGTTGATAGAGGGAGTCAGCATCAATAGGGACTGCAGTGAGAATTACAAGAAAAAAGGGGAAAAACTGAAAAAGGAAAGGCAACACTAATGCTTATACCACTACTTAAAGTTACATTTTGGTCACTTAGTATACATCATAGTAGTACATATTTTGACTTCCAAGAAAGAGTATCATGATATTCTTTTAGGATACCAAACCAGCAACAGGTAACGTAAAGAAGGGATTTTGTTGGTCATGAGTAAAACCAGGTACATCACTGACTAATCTTTCAAGTCGGGTCAAAAAGCTATTTAAAATTAGCTGCTTTTGTGTGTGTTAGAGTTGGGCGGTATCCCAATTTTGATACAGTTAAACCTCCTCCCTATTTTAACGTTGTGTACGGTATTACCGTGACTAATTAAAAAAGATGACTTAAGGCTCAGACGGCGTCACCAAACTGTTGGCTTGTGCCTACACCGTTCAGAAACTGAATACCAAACACTAATACAAAAAACACCTCTCCCTTCTCATTAGGTTGGAACCCCAAATGCTGCCAAACTGCAGAGGTTGTGTTCTTCTTCAAGACCAGGTCACCCAGTGCGCAACTTGCCATCTTTCCCCTCCTCTCTCTCTCTCTCTCTTTCTCCTCCACTCTGTCACGTGATGACAACCACACATAAGCATTTTTAGGCATTAAATAAATTATATTTAATGCTTGTCTCCTATATAAGTGCATTGCATTTTTTTCATTGACGGTATTGAAACTGATACTGATGCTATTTTTAAGACCCCACAGTATACAGTATTACAGCCCAACCCTAGCCTGTGTACTTGTTGTGTACCCCCAACTTGATGTGGAGAGGTGAATACACCTGATGTGGCAATTAGGCCTTAAATCTGATAATCAGTAACTTTTCACATGTTGTTAACAATTGGAATCTACCAGTCTACCAGGAAAGGTACAAGCTTTAAGAGAGAGCAACATTTCTTAGTAGCAGATTATAGTGTGTGTATAGATGTAAAAATTCAACAGATGGAAGTTTCAATACTGTGTCTCTTAAAACTATTACGGATACCAGCTTTAAAAAATGAGCAGTAAAGAATCTATTTAGAAAATTACAACAGTTCCTACTCCATTTGCATTTGAACCTGGCTGCTGGAGCTTAACCTCCCATCTATTCCAAGAGCATTTGAACAGGCCACCCAACAATGATCCAGCAATAATGCCATCATAGATAGAACCATTAGGTAGTTGACACAGACATACTGCACACACACTGTTCCCAACCCTTAAGTAACTGCATCTAACACATGTTCTCCTGCAAACAATGTACAAGCCCCACACAAACATATTACTCAGTTTCAAATAGACAAGGGTAGCATCTTCAAACATGATGTGCCAGTGGTGCTTGTTTTAATGTAATATCCTCGCTTGGGTAATGATGTCTTAGTCAGCACACATACAATCACACTCCCTTGCACATTGTAGGTCAGGGAGGATAGGCGCAAGATCGGGTGAGGAACAATACACAACTATTATGTCTCCATGTATGTTTAACCAGTAGTTTGGCCTCTTAGGCAAAAGAGGTTGTATATTAAAGACATTAAAAATAATGGCTAAATTGAGGTAAGCCCAGTTATTTTATAACTTCTTTTTTGTGACTTTTATAATAAAAAGCTGTTGTTGGGTAATAAATCTATCACCATGCATTTCCAGATACATGGCAGTAAACAATGGGAACACAGATCCATCATCAGTGTATGAATGACTAAGACCGATATCAGTCAATCACACAACAGTTTGCACT
>NC_045735.1:10608159-10618159 GCF_008692095.1 Etheostoma spectabile | reverse complement strand
GGAGCATGCCAGGCGGATGGGAGGAAAAGGAGGAGGAAGCGGACACAGCCGAGGGAGATAAAAACTACGTATTTTCCTGGAAACAGTGGTTTCTCTCTGAAGAGCAGGCTCCGTCTTTTTTCTTTCTCTTCCTATCATTCACTCTCTTCCTTTGTCTAAGTAAGACTGATAAGCTTTCGCTCTTTCTAGCAACCTGCAATTTTCAATTCCCCCTTTTTCTTCCTCCGCTCGCCCAGCCGTTGGATCATCAACCTGATTATTGTATTTGCTATTATCCAAGCAAGGCTATTCTCTCGCGATTTCTGCTCCTCGTACACCAAATTTTACGGCTGCAGAATGACAATAGATGGGAAAAGATTGAGGGATAATGTGCAAGTGGAGAGAGAGAGAGAGACAGAGACAGAGAGGGGAGGGGGTTAGAGACAGAGCAAATGAGGAAAGAGATGGCTTTCAGTTTGCATTCCACCTCTACTTGGTGCGGGTGCAGTGAGCCTGCTGCTTCCTCAATTATTCATGTGTTTCATGAATGGAGGGGCTGACATCACCAGCATTCAGGTCACTTTACATTCAAAGCTCCGTCTAAATCACGCAGTAAGCCAGACCAGGGTTTGAGCTAAACGCATTTCATGGTTGGACTTGGACACACACATAAATCAACTTGCTTCCCTTTGAAAACTAGAAAAGAACTAACAGTCCATACTTAGCAAAAGTAACTAATGACACTCTTCTTAGGTAGTCTGACATAGTTAAGGTCCCATGACATGGTGCTCTTTGGATGTTGTTATATAGACCTTAGTGGTCCCCTAATACTGTATCTGAAGTTTCTTTCCCCAAATTCAGCCTTGGTGCAGAATTACAGCCACTAGAGCCAGTCCCATCATCATGTCTTTCTTTTTCTCATCGGTGTACCAAATTCTCTGGTTGGGCAAAGCAGTGAAAGGGGAGGTAACCTTGCTCCTTATGACCTCATAAGCAGCAAGATTCCACATCGGCCCATCTGAGCTTTCATTTTCTCAAAGGCAGAGCAGGATACCCAGGGTTCAGTTTATACCTATCGCCATTTCTAGCCACTGGAGAACCAAAGGCAGGCTTGATGCCTATTAATGTTAAAAAACATTTTTCATGCCATAGGACCTTTAAGATATACGTATATTAGGCATGGGTCACAACAACATTTTGAATGTGGCAGGACATTTACTCCTGGGTGTCAAGAAGATTTTCTCTAAATTCCAATATTGCAAAACTGCATGTTGTATCCTGCCAATGAACAAATAATTCCAATGAAAGCCCCATTAAAAAAACAATATCAACTTACATATTCTGTAATTTCACTATCCCCTGGTGTTACTGCTTTTCTATTGTGTGGTATGGCCCAATAAATAATGATAAATGAGAGAAATTATGAAATATTATTAATTTTGCATCATTACCATCTATTTTGAACTGTGTGTTCTCCAGACCCTCAGGCAATGAAACTGCATTTTAACGCATCGCCTAGTTCAATTTTGGTCCGTAGCCAAGTCATTCCTGTCGTATTGTAAAGTGCTTACGGTACTTCAGTACGGATTTTACTGATATATACTGTATTTTGCATTTGAAACAACTGCAGGATGACACCATGCCAATCTCTAGGTATGGTGAAGGGTATCTGATGATATGGGGTTATTTCAATTCCAAAGGCCAAGGGAACTTTCAGGTCAGGATGCATAGTATCTTGGATCCATGAAATAACTGGCCTTTAAAAATGAAAATGTGCCTCGAGTCCAGGACCATCACAGCTGGGTCACAAGTGTCATGGTGGATTAACCACTTGCTGCAGCGTTTACAATTTACTAATTACAGCTACAGTACTATTACTAAGTTCAAATCAAACTATCACACACACTGCTCTACTTAAAAGGTGCAGTAAGCAATTCTGTGCAAAGATTGTTGATATTTCAACTAAACTGCCAAACAAATGCAGAAGTTCCGCCCTATGGGCCGCCTACATTCATATGCTGATTTGCCCCCTCCTGCCCCTACCATCAACTGTTGCTGTCTGTTGCCGATTGGCTGGATCAATGTTTGTGAGGCTCTTGCACTACTTTGTTTGATTTCCATTTATATATTTTAACGCACACAGAAACCAGAGAGCTAGGTGACAGTGGGGAGATGTTCACTGATTTTAACAAAAAGGGTATTGGATTAACATCACTTACAATACCTTTAAAAACTAAGAAGGTAATTTGAAGGTGATTCCTTTCACACATACATTAAGATGACCACAGTCAGTAATCACCTCTCTGTATCTCTATAAAGACGCAAATGGAGCCCTGGGCTGTGTTGCTGGAAAGACTTGACCCTGGGGCTGCAGCCATGCTGGCTGCCTCTGTGGGAGCGCTGAACGGAGTCGTGCTGTGGAACAAAGAGAGCTGGGTCCACTGAGCCGGACCACTGTGTGCCCTGATAAGCCTGCCCAGCCTCACACCAACAACTGACCTACTTAAGGGGGCCTCTGTTCTCTTTGTTGTTGCACCCAGGGGACACGCATGCATATGGTCAAATTGACCACAAACTCAGAGATATAGTATGTGATGACCAGCCATGGGCACTTCACTGTTGATTCATTCAGCGTATTTACTGATGACTCACAGACTTGACATGCTTGAGTAGGCATAGTTTCAATTTCATTTTTTTTGTATTCATTCTGGTGTAGCCAAACACCTCCCTCCTTCCCAAATGTTAAAGACTCCAACAAATTTCTTTATCTTTTTGAGAAGAAGGCGTGCTGTTTACCGAGTTGTCGTGGCAATCAATGTGGCGACGCCTGGCTGGGTCGGAAATGTCTGTCAGCCTGACTGTCGCTCGGTCGTGCAGTTACCATGGCAACCCATCAAGCCATTCATGTGCACCGCAACTTGAAGTGTTCCCAACTGGGAGAAAGAGAAAGCTGTAGGAAGGTGTGTTTTTGTGTGTGTAAGGGGGTGATGCTGCTGCATAAAGCATTCACACACACAATTAGTTATCTACAAAGCCTTGGAGTTTAAGTTAACTTTGCTGTGAACGTGTTTAGAGTAAAAGGAGCGACCAGTGGGTCCCTGACAGCTGATTTCTTCATTTTAATCATAGAAAGAAAATAGTTTGAAAGATCAGGACACGGCACTTTCTGGTGATAATTGTGTGTCAGTATAAAACAAGCAAATACAGAGAGAAACCACTTTGTTGTGGAGTTTTCTAGCATATGAACCAATGCTGCTAAGTTGAAACAAGTGGTACCCTAGTTCAAGTTCAGGTCACCTACAAGTTGAGGCCCATCATGACCAATTTGGCAACCCTTCATTCTAACCTGTGTTAAACTAGGCAATAGGTCAATTCTCTGTCTGCAGAGATGAGCCAGGTTCAGCAGCTGCATAATAACACAAGGCTTGGGCCTGTGTTTCTCTGTCTCCCAGGGTCCCCATAATTAGATAACACCATCCCTCCTCTCCCCCCCAGACACACACACACACACACACACACACACACCCAAACTCACACCCACCCACCCACACACCCACCCACACACCCACACACACACACACACACACACACACACACACACACACACACACACACACACAGGGAAGACCCAGCTGGATAAATGCACACACCTAAGGATAGGTTCTACTGCAGAATGGGGCAAGGCTGCCATTGCTGTCAGTTTGATGTGTTTGGGGTCCTCGATTGAGATATATTAAATGTTTCTACGCAAGTCGTTAAAGTCTCCTAAAACTGCTTCAAGAAATATCTAAAATTCAACGACATACTGGATGTCATTACCTTTCCTAAAACTATTTAAATCCAATCTCACGAGCACAACTTTAGCATTGAGTCCCAGGCTTAATTAAACTGCCTAATTAACCTTAATGTGTGGCCTGTAACAATTTTTGGGTTCTCATTGAAGCTACAACCTGCTGTACTTCTGGGTCCAACAACCTGTTTTAAAAGCAGCTATAATTAAACACATTTGATTTAAATTCAAGAGCACTACTTTGCCCAGTGAGGTAATTCAAGGACTTGGAGGAGATGTCAGAGAAAGGCAGGAGGAGACAGGAAAATGGCAACCTGATTATGCCCCTGTGGGACAAGCCACTGCCATCTGCATGGTATATACACAGGCACAAGCTGACTGGGTGACGAAGAGCAGTGGGCGGAGAGAGGGTAAGGGGTGGAGAGAAAAAGAGTGCGTGCATGTGATCTTAGTGCGAGGGTAGAGAAACAAGGTGAAATACAGAGTTTCATGCCTGAATTTAATATTTTTTTTAACTTAGCTAACTAATCAAACTAAATTTTTAATATGTGAGGGTAAAAGAAAAGACTGAATTCCCACACACTGTCAGCTATTCTTTAGTTGAGACGCAACCTTTTCTTTACTTTATTATAAAGTCAATTGCAAGCGGTTTAGCATTTTAACAATACCCTGTAGTTTCTAAAAATCTAAGTTTGAATTTAAACTGGTGTTTTACACTTTACTTAAAATGCATAAATAAATACTTAATTCATCTTCTCTGGACACAAGTTCAGAAATTCCCCAAAAAATTGAGAAGATTTCTGTCATCGCTGATTTTAGTTTGTATCAGAATATATGTCATAAGTTAAAAGGGAACTATCAAATGGACAAAAATGTATCACTTCTGCATCAAATCATCATGGACCTTGCCACTTTATGTGTTGAGGTATAACTATTTCGGTTTTGATAAGGACTTTATCTTACATTACATTACATGTCATTTATCTGACGCTTTTATCCAAATCGACTTCTAATTGGGTGCTTTCAACCTTGAAGGTGGAAACTCCTGACAACAATGAGTAAGTAAAAGTACATTAGCTTTAAATAAGCAAAACAAAGAGTCATATGAAAGTGCAGCTTCAAGAATATATATATATATATATATACACATACGTACAGTATATACATTTTTTATCCAAGGTACAGTTGGAAGAGATGTGTTTTTAGCCTTTGTCGGAAGAGGCCGTCCTGATTTCAATAGGGACCTCATTCCACCATTTAGGAGCCAGGACAGCAAACAGTATTAGTTGTCCCTCGCTGTGAGGGGGCAGCAAGTTGGTTGGCTAACGCAGAGCGGAGTGTATAGGGTTTGACCAAATCCTGGATGCAAGCTGAGGCTGATCCGTCTGTGGTTCTGTATGCAAGTACTAGTGTCTTGAAGCGGATCCAGGAAACAAGTCATAACCAGTGAAAAGAGTGGAGGAGAGTGTAGTGTGAGAGACCTTGGGGAGGTTGAAGACAAGTCAAGCTGCTGAGTTCTGAAAGAGCTGGAGGTGCCGGATGGCACATGAAGGCAGGCCAGCAAGGAGGGAGGTGCAGTAGTATCGACGTGAGATGACTAGAGCCTGAACCAGAACCTGAGCGGCCTTCTGCGTTAGAAGGGGACATATCCTTATATCATTGTAACATGTATCTACACGATCGGATAGTTGCAGCAACGTTGGCAGTGATGGATAGTTGATCGTTAAGTGTCACACCCAGGTTTCCAGCAGTCTGGGTGGGGACTACCACAGAGTGGTCAATTGTTATAGTCAGGTCTTGGGTTAGAGAGCCCTGCCTTGGAAGGAAAAGGACCTCAGTCTCATCAAAGTTGAGTTTCAGATGGTGTGTGGACATCCAAGAAGAAATCTTCAAGTTTCTGATACCAGTATGGGCTACATTTGTGCACCTACTAACCTGTTGTTTCTCTAATAAACATAGTGCATTATCCAACACTTTCTTGTCTATATAAAGATTTTGCTGGCCATTTTTCACTATTTTCTAACATGAAACAGACAAAAACAATAACTAAAAAATTAGCTGATTAATAAAGATTCTTGAAAATAATCTGCAGATTTGTTGATATCAAAAATAGTTGTTTGTTGTAACTCTACTTAAAAAATGGTAGAGTCTGTTTATATTTCTCACTAGCAGTTAATTGTCAATAAGGGTATTCTTTTATAAATACAGTCAAATTATGACGAATGACAAAAGAAATTCAGCATAAACATGGAAACTTCGAAACACTCCAAAAGTTCATGCTGTTTTTTGACCGTTATGTTAATCACATTTAGCTGTTTGCAGTGTTAGCAGGTTTTTGGAAACATAGGGAGCCTACAGGTAGACAAGGTTATGTACGGATTCCTCAAGTGTTGAGGGCAGGGAGCAAATAAACACAAATAACTAATAATTATATGAAAACAATTAACAGTAAGTGATTCCTCTATGTACACAGAAACACATGAAAGTTGAAAGTTTACAAGACCTTAAGAAAGGGGAGCTAGTTATGTTTGTGCTTCTAAAAAGAAAAAGAAGGAAAATGTATTTTTTGGACAGGCTTCATTTGAGAAACACACAAATGGAAGGCGATTGGTCAAGTAGTTTCACATGTCCGTTTGTCCCTGAACAGGCTAAGGGAAGCGAGAAGATAACCTCCCACATCGCAGCATGATTGATGTTTTAAAAGTCTGCCTGCCAAAGTATTTTTCTTTATAAATACATAACATTTTACAAATACTGTCAGATTAATGACAGTATAATACAACCAGCCTTCCTAGTCCTTGTTCATGTTCACACTTAATGCCACGTTAGGCACAATGTCTATCATTTAAATGCTATGCAAGCATCTCTATTTTCTTCTATGACTTTATCAATCATCGGAAATCATTGCATCATCAATTAACTCCCCTCACAGCCTGAAGATAGAAAAAAAAGTTGGTTGTATCGAAAGCAGGCAGAAGAGTGTGGTGGGGAACAATATAGAGCATAATCAGTGATGACAAATGGCCTCTGGGAAGGATGCAGAAATAAAAAAAACAAGAAGGGGACGAGAGAGAAAGAGAGAGAGAGAGAGAGAGAGAGAGAGAGAGAAAGAGAGAGAGAGAGTTACAAAGTTGTGGCCATAAGGGAAAGAATTCTGCAGTTTCTCTTCACTGCAGAGCCCCTGCTGTTGACTTGGAAGTCCATTGTGGCCCAGTCAGATGCTGCAGTGCTTTATCTGTAAGGCTGCAGTTGGTTCCAAACCTCCCATTCCAGTCCATTCCTAACAAGCCCTAAGCTGTGGACATGTCATGATTTCGTTTTCAAAGCAAGTAGAAATAGTTCTGCTGAAGGAAAGGGGCTTAAAATATCACTTCTGATGACCAGCTGATTAAACCAGCAGTTAAGAGCTGCAAAGATTACTCGATTGGTTGTCAACTATTAAATTAATTGGCAACTATTTTGATAATCAATTAATCGTTTTGTCATTTATTATATAAAAAAAAAGAAAATTTCTCTGATTCCAGCTTCTTAAATGTGAATATTTTCAAGTTCCTTCACTCCTCTATGACAGTAAAATGAATTATCTTTGAGTTGTTGGACAAAAGAAGTCATTTGAAGACATCTTCATGGGCTTTGGAAAACACCGATAACACTGTTCACCGTTTCTGACATTTGAAAGACCATACAACTAATGGTTTAATCGAGAAAATAATCAACAGATTAAATCAACAGTGAACTACATCGCAACCGCTTCCAGCTTTAATTCATATTATACAGAAGCGAACGCTGTCTGCGTGGAGTTTTGAAAAGTGTAACAACATTTGCGACAGCTTTATCGGCATTGCCGTGACTCACTGGGTCTTGAACAAGCTGTACAGGCGACGTAGTCTCGCTCCATCTGCACCGGAGCTCTGCACACCTGTGTCAGAGCTGAGCCCCTGTCTCTGTCAAACATGCAGAGAGGACAGAGAAACTCACACACTCTCAGGTACCAACATTTGGCACAGATTAATTTACCGATGTAATTCGGTCGGTACCCTAAAAAAGTACAGAGTTCGGCATGCATCCCTACATATGTGTATGTGAGGATCTGAAGCAGCCGTGCATTTGTCAGAGGATTTAGCAAATTTCCAAAAGTCTTTGCTGTTCTGTTTGTCTGTATGACAACATGCACAAGCTAAGAGCTGCACTCTCAAAGGGATATAAAAGGAGAAATCACAGATGTAAGACTTCTCTACAGTTTTGTTTTTTACACGTTTGCTCCACTGCTCTGTGACCATGACATGAAAACTGCAGCCTACCACTCTGATGGTAATGATCAAAAAAATAAACTGAACTGAACAATTGTCCAGACAAGTTTGGGGTAAAGATACACAGGCATTATGTATGCAAATCTGCACTCACAATCTGTCTTAACTGTCCTGAAGCAACTACAGGCTTGTCTGCGATAGAGGGTTAGCATAGAGTAAGCTCCAGCTCAAGCCTGCTGTTGGTGCCTTGCTGTTGCTACAGCTGTTGGCTGTGTGTGCACATCTGTGTCTGTGTGCATGTGTCTGTACGTGTGTGTGCAGATTACAGTCACACCAAATGTCGTATCAAGAGATAACATCCCCACACTGGGGCCACTGCCAAATCCTGAGCAATCTCACACTTGCACGCATGCATGACAGTACACGCACACGCACGCGCACGCGCACGCACACACACACACACACACACACACACACACACCACACACACACACACACACACACACACACACACACACACACACACACACAGCTTCTTCTTATTTTCTCTGCCTTGTCTTCTGACATGTAATGCTGCAAAAATATCCCCCCTCAACCCAGCTTTCAATCACAGCATGCATTGTGACAAACATACACCCAACAGTGCAGCCTGGTTCCAATCTGAAAACTCTTTGACACCCGGTTCCTCTGACGTCAATTTACAGAAAATCACTTTGGATTCTTTTTATTACTAAGACCAATATTTATTTTACAATCATATTGTTTCCATTGGATCATAATCCCAACTAATGGTTGGGATTATGGTTTATTTGGTTTCTTTTAATGCAATTTTGGTCCATTTTAAGATAATTTTGGAAACATATGCCTCAAAAGCACTACAAATATAACAACAAAGATAAAAAAATACTTGCAATAAAACCTCACTACTGATGCAAATCCTAACACTGACCACTTCAGTCAGCGTGCCATGGCATTAGACAGGATTCATTTGTGGATTCTTGTAAGCAGGCTAAGCATTTTTGCATGCATGACTCAATAATCAGAATGTAATCATTATCATCTGAAGCCATCTCATTTGTCACCAAGTAAGAGCAAATACCTTTCCACTAATAAAAACGCATGAGAGACAAAAAGAATCATTGTCCAGTACTATCAAGTAACCTGGAGAATGCTAAACCAGTTAGCACAGATAAATCACTGCATCCAGTGTAGATAAATAAGCTGCTACATCCAGTGACAGCTACTGGTTTATAACACAGGACAACAAATGCACTGATTGAGTTATTGACCGATGGAAGGACCTCTAGGTCATACCATTTAGCCAACATAGCAGATTGTCCCTGGGAGAACAGAATGCAGCTCTAACAGACATTGATAACAAATTAAGACTTCAGCTGGATCCTCTCATCAATGGCTCTACAGGGGGAATTGATACCTTATCATTATCACTTCTTCCTTGATTGATTTTATTCCCCTTTCAAGGTGGATTGAAAAATAGTTGAATCAAAGCTTTTGGATGAGTTTCCTTGTAAAAACTCCCATTTACAAACACAATCTTGATTAAAAGGTAAACACATATTGTTTTCAAAGTTCCAGCTGATGCAACCTGATGTGGAGCACTTGGGCCCTTGGGCTTCCTGTATTTGGGTCGGATGGCGGTCTTACCTAAAGTGAATCAAACTACTACTTACATTCTCCAGTTAACCCTAAGGATTCAATGTGCCACATGTACAGTATGTGCAACATTTAAAGAGGATTTATAAAATCAACAACAATAATTATTTGAATAGCTTAGTATTCTATGCAGTAAAAAGGCATGTATAAAGGCTTTAGGCCGCCCTACACGTTATTGTTGGCCATTCATTCAACACCACCAGTGTGTAGACTCCATCAGGAGGGTATCCTACTCTACTCACGGCTTCTCCACGCCGTTTAAAATATGATGACATCACAATAGGGTGTAATTGGCAAAGACTTCACT
>NC_045735.1:10604872-10608149 GCF_008692095.1 Etheostoma spectabile | reverse complement strand
CACACACACACACACACACACACACAAAAACACACAGATTACTTTTATGAAGCCCTGAGAAGAAAATGTTCAAAGCTAAAGAATAAAGGATCAAGTGATAGACTTGAGAGGTATAAAAAAAAATTAAAGAGCAGAGAGAAGAGAGCGATGTAAATGAGAGAAGGACACAGACATATATAAAGAGAATGAAAGAGAGACAGAGACGTTAGGGACAAGAAGAGATCCTGTACGGAAAAGAAGAGGTCCACATGAAAGTGAGAAGGAAGGAAGCGGGACGCACGTTGCCGAAACTGCTCCCCCTCTGTTTTTTTCTTCCTCCTGCAGTGCTCTGTAATTCGTCTCTAAAAATATCAGGCAAAAGAAGGAGGAGGAGCATAAACAAACACAAGGGGAGGAAAGGATAAAACGAGGTACGATGGAAAAGTGCACACACTGTGGCGGAAAAGGTTAAAAAGAAAGTGAGAGCAGAGCCACCTGGATGTAAATCTGTTTGTCCATGTGAGATAACAAGGGAAGAGGAAAACAAGCAAGGAAGACAGCGAGAGTGAGTAAGTGGGGAGAGACAGAGGAAGCATGTGCCTGCTCTTTTCCAGGCAGCCACGTGAGTGTTTCTCCTCAGCTGCTCCGCTCACACTGATCCCACCAGAGGGGAGCAGAGCAGGGTTGCCACAGTCAGTGAAGAAAAAAAATACCCTAGCCCACACTAACTGCACTGGCTATACACAATCTGGTCAAAGCATAGTGCTGTCCTGATACAGCCCTTATTACATACTGGTGCATTTCCTGGAGATTTACATAACCATATAGAAATGCATGGGTGAAGATGGACAGATGAACATGATTAAATTTATTTGTGCTCTCTTGGAAAAGCACATATATTTGACAGTGCTCCAGCCTCGTCAAGAGAGACTGTAGTCTTAGTGCGACATATGTCAATCCAGTCACATACTACCAGAGAATAGTCACAGACATCTAGCACCTGGCTGGGTTGTGCTTTGAATAGGCGACAGTCTTAAAGCTGTACAGAAGGACAGGTTACATTTCGAATACCTAATCACAATCAAAGACAAAAATCTCTTCTCTCTGTTCACCTTACCAGGCGAGCTTGAAGCCTTTCATTAGTACAGCGAGGAGTGTTTGACGTCCACAGCGCGTTGTGGGCACTGGGCTGCCCGTTCACACAGCCGCATGCTGACTGACAGCCTGCCAAAGCCTCACCTCCCATACACAGAGCAGGAGAGATGCACAGAGGGAAGAAGGGAGGAATGGATGCAGAGACAGATGGAGGGTTGGGGGACCAACGTCTGGAAGGATGATCCTCAGCTTTGCCCCTTATGCTACATTCCTTCGCTTGTATCGAGGTGCCGCAGTGCTGAGCGCTTGTGCCAGAAATTCACACCTCCCTGAGGTTCTTCAGTTTTCCCAAAAGAGGAGGCATAATCACAACGCAAACTGCAGCAAGCAGCAGAAGCAGAAAGGCTAGCATTTGCCAGTGAATGCCAACATGGCCAGTCACTGTTCCTTTCTAACTGTATATTTTCTACCAAGCTCTTCCACGGTCTCCTCACAGCGTTTGTTTGCTTGCTCAAACTCTCTCTGTCTCTCCCCCAGTCTCCGCTGCGGATGAAAGCTGCACTTGCTGTGCTTACAGAGAGCAGGCGCAGGAGTTCTACCCTCCCCCTCTCCCTCCCTCCTGTTCTCTCTGTACTCTTCCCTAGATGGCTCTCTTTCTCCATGATAAGCCTAGCTGACCCAGTGTGGAGGGCTAGAGCAGGATAGTAGCCTCTTGCCATAACATCCCCTGTGCAATGACCCCCACCCTCTATGCTACGTATGAGAATGGTATTAAGTGGGGGAGGGGGGGTATTGTCCGTATTGGACTCCAGCCTTGATCAGTGTCAGCAGCTAACCCTGTTAATCCCTTAATGCATTGAGTGTACTGTGTTTATAGTGGTGTGCTGTGTACATGTTCTGCATACATGATGCATCAGATGGACATCATGGTGACTCAGCTTGCTTGCTTGTGTTACTGAATGTTTTATAACTGCAATAACCAGAGTTTAAATCTAACTGGGGCCTTTCGTCAATCGTCCTCATTCCTCTAACTGACTGGCACAGCAGGCCTGTCAAACTCTGAATTAACAGCAATACTCTGTATCTCAAGAGTTAGAAGGGTAGTGTCTTTTTTTCCTGCCTTTCCAAAACCCAAGAGCAAAAGTGTAGGGAAGGGATTAATCTCTGTTCTTACCTGTTCTGATGTAAGCTGCAAATGTTTGCATGCCCAGCTAACTAGTTTACCGACAGTAGTACCCATGCATTATTTCCAAGCTAACTACATTATTTAGCGGGATTACAGGTTATGTTAGAAAATTACCTGATCCACCCTCCAGCCAAGAAAACACTATACTATCAGAAATTAAGAGCAACTCTGACAACTCTCGAAAATAGAAGAGCCTTTGTTGACAATTGCTTTAAAAACATTTTAATATTTATAACATCCTTCTAGCAATGAGAGCAAGAATCAAACACCATGTAAACACATCTCAACTATACTTGTATTGGATTAACCTTTAGCGATATTGCCGTCAACTGACTGATGGAGTTACTTAATCTGATCCCTGGACCACTGCAGGCCAGAGGGGTCAGAGAGCAACCAACCGCTCAACCTAATCTGTCATCAAAAACAATGTCAGACTTTAGGGTCAGGATGCAGCACATTCTTCCTGTTTAATCTACTTAAAGGGGTGACAAAATGGTTATATATAGTATTTCACGCTGTTCCTTAAGGTCTCCTCATAGGGTATGTAAGAGTGGTTGAGCTGAAAATTAGCTGAATTCTTTTTTATGGGTTATGATGCTCCTCTGTTAATGGGTCTGGATTGAAACAAGAAGTTTTCTGCCTTATATGATCTGCTCATGAATATTTAGATGAGCTACACTCTGATTGGTTGAGCAAAGCATATATATATATACATACACACACACACACACACACATACACATATACATAGACGAGACACTCCTATGTTATACATTGTTCATCTGCTATTTCATTACAAAATGTACTTCTGATACGTTTTTATGTGAGAAATCAACTATGTAAAGGTCAAATATGCGCCACTTTACAAAAAATGGTGGCTAATTGCAAAGTTGGTACAACAGTGTTGGACTTCAGGAGCTACACACAGCCTGACGAGACAGCGGCAGCCCATACCCAGCGCAAAAGTCACAGTTTCTGGGTTACTGGACTACCAAACACCGCTGCCCTGACAGAGCT
>NC_045735.1:10600005-10604862 GCF_008692095.1 Etheostoma spectabile | reverse complement strand
GCTCGCTGCTCTCCCTCCCCTCTTCCTGCTAAATGGCCGGTGTGTGTGAGTGAGAGCGTGGTCAGCAAGCTTGTTACGCCGGCCAACTCTTACCACAGGTCAAATTAATCTTATAATGGATATGTGTGCTGAGTTATTTGTCTGCAAGTCTCATTGATAGAGGCCGCGGTGAGCTGGATGGAGCATTGAGAGCTAGCTAGCCTCCTCCAAACCGCCACCGGCTTGAGCTTCTAAAGTTTCCGGAAGTCATTCATTTTCAATGGAAGCCGGCTTCTCTCAGCTGCAAGGAGCAGCAAATCTGTTGCCGTTGTGTTTTGAGCGTGTTGAGCGTTAATCAGAAAGTTGAAAATTTTCAACATTACGGTAGTGAGCTATGGAACATAGACGTCCTTTGCGCTGGTTGATTCCGGAGAAACATACGGTGTAAACATTTGTTCCTACCAAAACATAAATTCTGAGGACAAGCTCATAATTGTCGTTGCTGGGTTGTCCATCGTTTATGATATGATGTTGTTTGTATATAGGGACCAGTTAACATTACCTGCTGGTCACATCGTCTTTAAACGGTCTAGTCACAGTGAAGTCCTACACGGATCACTAGGTTCGTCTGGTGGTTTGAACAATCCCTCAAATTCACAAAAATGCCTTAAATTGAAATTGTTTTCAGAGGCAGTTTCAAATTGTGAGATCTGCAGAGGAAAGAGGTGTCAATGGGATTTTGAGGTTGCATGTATGTCCTATTTACCCACCAAACTCTCGTTATTCAACTATGACAAGGTAAAATTGGTTTTGCATTCTATTACCCCTTTTAGGCGCTTCACATTACACATTACATCTCATTAGGAATGGCTAATACTACACCTAATGCAAACCACTGTTCACCATCAGAACTGTCATTTTGGTTGGCCTTTAGTGATGTGTACAGTGATATGCACTTGTGACGTTATCTGTGTTACATCCATTTTCTAGAGGCTTTTAACCAAGGTCTAAATCATGCCAGGGAAAGTAACGATTGTATGATTGTACAATCTTTTTCCTAAATTATTACAAATCAAAAACTCCATGAAGAGCAGCACAGCATAGGAGAGACTGAATAGAGCATCGAGACCCCAAACTTTTATATTCAGGATATTTTGCAAGAGACATTGATGACAATTTTGCCAAACAGTTAACTGGTATGTGCCCTTTTTTAAATCAGGCAATTTGGTATTTCTGTCAATGAACAGAGATACTATGCATAACAACAGCATTAGTATCACATACAATATGGTGTTGTCATACCGAAATCACACAGCAATTTTGCAGTTATGTGTTACTTGGCTTTTTCATGGTTAATGATGTATACATTAAGTAACACAGCTTAATAAAAAAAAACATGCAAGATTGTAAAAAAAAACATTTTGCCAATCACGACTTTTTGAATTTGACTCTTAGTCATTGGTCCATTATTCCAAAGCGTAGCCTGGCAAATATAATACAATGTGTATCTACGTCTCTACACGTGTTTTTTGGGTGCATATTTGCACGTGTATTTTTGGCGGTAGAGTGCTCCATAAACAATCTACGGCATAACTAGCAATCAATAGCTGGCAACTGCTGATGTTTGAAAGCACCTCAGACCACATTGTGATTACTTTTAATTTGAAAAACTATCAAGACGGAAGAGGACCAGTGAGTAGATATTTCATTTCTGCACTATTGGGCAGGCAAGAGCAGACAAGAGGACGCACTCTCCCTCTCTCTATTGTAAGCCAGCATTGTCTCTCCCCATGGGCTACTGCGGCTGTGGTAAGACTGCAAGGAGGGAAAAGTGAGGAGAGGAAAAGAGGCGGGGATCTGAAAGCAATTTAATCCCTTTCAGGTGAAGCAGTGAGGGCTGTAGCCTGAGCTTCAGTCAAGCAAGAGGAGAGACGGTAATTCATCTCACACAGAGTCCACCTGGTACCCACCTCAATTGTGGCTTGCTAACAATTTAATGGGAAAATAAAAAACTAAACATCTGCAAACATGGTGCACCTTACTGTTTATTAGACATGGCTGGTAGTCATGATTTCTAGAAACATCCAGGAAAGTCACAGAGTTTAGGCAGTAAGATGTCACCTGCACCTCGACTGCTGAGAATCCTACTCTGTAATTGACGAGCAGTTCATCTTGACCTAGCTTCCCCTACTAATGTGACTATTCCATCAAGGTGCATGTATTGTTAATTTCCAGCCATATTTCTTTAGAAAAAAGATGGCATCAAAGTAGCTAGAGAGGTCATTGTGACATTTTATTACATCCACATTCCAAATAATGCTGGCACAGTACATGTACATTTTGTGTTTTTTCAATGTACCTGTCAAAAATAATTATGGAAAATTAGATGTTATTCCTGAAAAGGCATTACACTAGACCTCACGTCAAATAATGCAGTCAGGAGGTTGTTTCCCCTCAGTTTTAACACAAAGAGTTTGGCTACCCATTGTATTCTGCTTAGTCAAACTAACCCACGCCATTAGGAAGAGGCCAATAATACCATGCCTGATTATAGAAAGATGTATCTTATGCAACAGGACAAACATTAGTTTCCATTTGAGTGTTTTGTGGCACTCAAAGCCTGTCCTAGAAGATCTTGTGTTATCTTTCTTGCTGTGTGGGATTGTTGTTTGACTCGTTAGAGCTCTGTCCAGCCTGCTGAGGACAAGCAGCTACAGAGTGGTGCTGAATGGACAGCTCCTCAAGAGTAGAGTCAACCACTGAGTCAGAGATATTTCCTCCCACTGGTGCCCCCTGCTGACCAGACCACAGCTGAGTTTTGCTATAGTAAAATACTTATCCAAATAAAATAGCTTTCCCACTTTGGCATATGGCAAAAACAGGAATTTATTTACTCTCTTGTAAAAGTAAATGGATTCACACTTCATTCACAGGTTTCATGAACACATGCTATGTTTAACATGCTATTTATAGGAAGGATTCTAAAAGAAATACATGACTCTGGGTTTCTGAGGCTAAGATCGGTTTGTCCTTTAATTACAATGTTAACATTCGACCTCTGGCTCCTCCAGGCTGTATGTTGAAGTATCCTTGAGCTAGACAGTTAAAGCCAAGTTGCTCCCGCCTTGTCCGGTAAGGTAAAAAGACGCAATATACATGCAATCCATTTTAAAATTTGCTTGAAGGAAAGGTTGGAACTCATATTTCATGGAGTGAGTCATGCCTTTACAATCTATTAAGAAATAAGTAACAATAAGTAATAATTAATTTTTAGTCAGCAAAACAGCTGAAATGTGATTTCTGCATTAGCTTTTTAGCATTCCTTGAACCCTAATCTGGCACAGGAATGTTTCATTTATTTCTAAGAATAGCATTGGTAGATAATCTGGATTAATCCTCTACACTGCTTTGTGAGATTGGATGCTGTGGCGAGTATGACTCTCCCCATTCTGCCTGAGGGGGGGGGCGTTCCTTTCTCTGTGACACACTATGGAATAAGGTGTGTACTGTTCTCCAACTCATGTTGAATAAACGCCCATAAATTGATCTTTACTATCTGAGGAGTGAGAGAAAAGGGGGGCTCACTTGACTGGGTGGCTGTTCGATTATGGTTGAATTGAGCAATGCCAAATAATCTGAGCCCTCAAGGCCACAGTGGGGCAACAGAGAGCCAAAATTCAAACAGCATGCAAACACAGGCATATACATACTAAGCATAAGAAATTATGGCATAGTAGTACATGCTTATATTATTGATTACCAGTCACAAGCAACCGAGAAGAATAAGGTTAAACAGATGCAAACATGGGACAGCAATTGCACAACAGAAACCAGCTCAGTAGATAGCCAGAGTGAATGCAATAGAATGCAGAAAACACACAGGCAGCAGAAATTCCACCCTGGACAGAAGAGACACTTTGCAGACCAACACTGACTAAAACCTAAAAGCAGCCCAGGGAGGAAGAGTGAAAGACAGAACGATGACAGTGGTGATAAATGACATATGTATGATTGCAAAAAAAAACGTAACAAACAAGCATCACCACAGGGAATAGATATATTCAATATCAGGTCAACCCAAAGAACGGAATTGTGAAATACAGATGGCCTTCTGCACGACAGTCACATGTTCCATGAATAAAAGAACAAAGTATGGCACGTGCTGACATTAAAGCAGTCATTTAAAAAAAAAAATGTCTTCCATTTCCTGTTTCTGCTGCAGCAAGCATGATGGAAATAGGCCGAGGTTTCTTTTTGAACAAACCTCAAACACACACTCATAATGACTAAACAAAGCGGAGGGAGAGAGAGGACAAAAGAGGAAGAAAGAGGTGGTGGAAAGAATGGAAATTTGGTATTTTCTCTATTCAGGGTTCGTACACCTTTTCCAAGGTTAAATTCATGTACTTTTCAAGCTCTTTAAAAGTCAATTTCAAAGCTTTTTCCAGCACCTTACACCACCGTAAATTACATAGAAATACATAGTAAAATGTATATATGTTTTAGTCACATTAAGACATAATGCTATAAACATCCCAAATTGTGTTTAGTAATAGCAGAAGGATCATATATTTAAGCAAAACAAGTTTTATTTTCTAAATGTATCAGTGTCTAAATAGAATTTGTTTGCTATCTAACCTGCATGAGTCAATGGAAGAGGGAGGAGTTGAGCCAAATGACATGTAGCTGGGTCATTCTGGGTCACTCAGACTAAATCCAAGAAAACCACTGCACCCTCCTAGATTTTGCTCAAAGTTTATGCTAACCTTAATGTCAGTCTTTTCACACTTTTTTTTCCAAATCTAGGGCATGCCGTATAAACTGATTATATTTACAGAGTTTGGGCTGCCTGTCTCTCTCTCTAACCTGAATAATACC
>NC_045735.1:10599261-10599995 GCF_008692095.1 Etheostoma spectabile | reverse complement strand
TTAATGTCCAGATATTGCTTCCCAGATAATTTCAAGGCCTAAAAATATGAAGACATAGGATTTGAACAAAAATATTTTACAGGCCTTGGTTTTGGGACATATTCTTGATATATACAACCGTTTGAACAAAATCTGAGAAAGTAACGACAACCTGTAATTCTTCAGGGCAGGATTAACAATTTCATGTGCCCAGGGCAACAAGACTCAAACCTCTTCCTCCCTCATCCTCTTCCTCCCTCACAGTGTTACCAGATTTACGGAAACAATCTTGCATTATACAAGTACCTAAAAACAAAGCCTTTGAGTGTATAAATGATCTAAGACCAGTGGCTCTAACCTCCATAGCTATGAAGGTGTGTGAGAAAATTATGTTAAATAGTCTGACGCCTCACGTGGAGCAGTATCTTGACCCCGGCCAATTTGCTTATCAGAATTTGACAGTGTCTATGCTCACCTGGATGCAGGGGGACAGTGTGTGAGAATTACTAACTATGATTTTAGCTCAGCGTTCAGTACGATACAACCCCACATTCCTTGTAAATAAGCTTTTGATGATGAAGGTTCCAGGTGTTTTTATCTCATTCATTTTAATTTTTGTTTTTAGAAAACAGGTCTCAATTTGTGAAGGTAAACTCAAAAGTTAAGTCAGACAATATCATGCCAAACACAGGGTCACCTCGGGGAACTGTTTTATCACCTTTTCTTTTTACCATTTACACGGCAGACTACCGTCC
>NC_045735.1:10598553-10599251 GCF_008692095.1 Etheostoma spectabile | reverse complement strand
AAGCTGTCAGGTTGTTAAATTTGCTGACGACACAGCGCTCATTGGGTTGAATGAAAATGATGACTATAGCTACTATCAAAATGAGATATTTTACTTTGTTGATTATTGGGATACGCATTTCCTGGAACTCAACGTTAAGAAAACTACAGAATTAGTCATAGATTACGGGAGAAATAAGATCACAGCTGAAGCAGTGGAAATCAAAGGTGTAGAAATAGAAAGAGTGAACACATAGACATAGTGTTTGGGCATTGTTTTTAACCCTTGTGTTGTCTTCCCGTCAAAATTGTAAAACAACATTTTACTTTTCCATTTAATAAAGTTACAATTTCAAGTATTTTATCAACAATTTAAGCACTTTTCAAACTTTGAAAACACAACATCAAAATTTAAGCATTTTTAAGGATTTCAAGCACCTGTAAAAACCCTGTCTATTAACCTGAACTAAATGAACCAGTGAATATTCCTACCTACTGTACACCTGCAGAATATATAGTAATGCATGGTAGTTGTTTGCTGGTTCAATAGCAAATTTCTAGAGTAATTACAGTGGCTAGAATAGGTTTACACACCCAAGCTAAAGTTCATAAAAAAGAGGAAAAAAAAAATTTTTTGGAAATTGATCTTAATGCCTTAATTCAAAAAAATTGTTAGATTTAACCTTCTAAGGACACCAATTTTCTTTGTGAATGAATAAT
>NC_045735.1:10597315-10598543 GCF_008692095.1 Etheostoma spectabile | reverse complement strand
ATTGTAAATAAATAAATGTTCTTCCTTAAAACATAGGGGGCATAAGTATACATACCCCTATGTTAAATTCCCATATTCTACGCTTGGGCAATGGCTGTCAGCGTCAGATGCGCGGCGGGTGAAGATGCAGTAGTATTAAGAGACACAATGGTAGCAATTAGTATGAAAGCCCGAAATTCCGCGTATGAAGGTTGGGGTGGTGGATGGGTCAAGCAACACAGGACTTTCACCCCAGAGATCGGTTCCCGCGTGTCACTTTTCCTAAACCCAACTGTCCCGTTTGAGTCTTGTTCTTTTTTTTCTAAACCCAATTGTCCCATTCTTACCCCCCACAAGACAAAACATACCTTTTATAAGCCCACCCACAATCTTTTACTTAAGTTAACTGCTTTAAAAGTGACGCATATAGTCCCGACCAAGCATGTTTCGATAAAGTGTGTTTAGATATGACGCTTAAGGAGAGTTTTAGCGTCACTAACGACGTCAAAGGCCCCTGACCAAGCGTCCGTATTTTACGTGACGGGAGTGAGAAACTTGTTGAACAGGGACATGTCTGAACCCAGTCACTGAGTTTGTGTAATCAATGCATGAATGACAAAATTTAGATTAATCAGAAGTTGATCAATATTATCAAACTGATAAACAGTACAGTGGATCTTTATTGGCTAAAAAGGCACACATCTTTGTATATCTCCAGCCTAAACTGGAGGTGTAACTATTATGCAGTGAATCAATGACTCATCACATCCATGACCCTGAGCTCCTCAAATACACAGCCGCTCTGTTCGGAAAAATAATGTCACGACACAGAAAGCTCAGGTTCTGCTGATCTCCCCAGATCTAGTCCACATCCAGTAGGGTATACATCTTAGCTTCTATTGTATCACTGCACTGCTGACACTACTGTATAGAGATAGGAATGTCAAAGAGGTACTTGAGGGAAGTGGTTTAACCAGTGTAAATATTGTTCAGTAAAATATGTTTATGTGGTCTCTTTAATCATGTTTTTACAATTAAAGTTAAAAGACAACATTGGCACAAACCCTCTTACGCTGAATTTTTTTTTTTTTTTTTAAGAGATGCATCCCTGTGCGGTTAATAATTTATTCTTGTTTAATCATCATCAACATCTATTCCTTATCTTTCCTAATTACATAATTAAACAATGCCAATTTTTTAAAAGATTTATTTTGGGGCTTTTCCCTTTATTATAGTGGATAGAAATGAA
>NC_045735.1:10595259-10597305 GCF_008692095.1 Etheostoma spectabile | reverse complement strand
AGATGGGGGATGACACGCAGCAAAGAGCTGCAGGTCGGATTTGAATTCTGGCCGCTGCAGGACTCGGCCTACATGGGGCGAACACTCTTACTGGGTGAGCTAGAGGCCGCCCCAGTCGTCACACAATTACGAAATAGCTCCACATGACCACATCATCAGTGAGCGTGAGACACTGTGGTGTGGATGCCAACATGGTCAGATGTGCTGCCGCTGAGGGGGTTGTTCACTGCTCGTATCACTAGAACACAAACCTCTGTGGGTAAAACAACAACCCCATCTGTGTCCTCATGCTCTGTTCTTGTTCTTGCTTAACCTTTATTTAAACAGGCAAGTTGATTAAAAACACAGCAGCTGCACAGATGATGCTGTCTAAATTAAATCCGTGTTTATTCCAAATTAGTCCAACTTACACTGACACACTTATGTGCTCTAAAGCAACAACAAAAGCTTTTATGTAGAGTGAGAATAGTTATTTTTATATCAAAGGACTTCTTCTGCTTCTTGAGTTGTGATGGGATAAGGGATTGCGTTGGAGAGATATTGACTGACACCTCCCAGACAATCCTTCCATCTAGTCAGTCAGGGCTGTCGCCACAGAGATGACCCTGCCATTATTAAAGCCAGGCGCCAGCCAGCATGCTGCTTCAGGGCCACATGCGGACCTTGCCTGATGTTTTGAGTCAGCCATACAGATGTCGACAGAAGTGCGCACGCACGCACACACGCACACACGCATGCGCACACACAAACACACATACGTTGCTATGTCATTATTATTCACAAGGCCTTCAGGGATGGCACTTGAGCTATTTCAAGCTTCACAAATGATCAACGTCACTCATGGTGACAAAGCAACAATCACCCAGCAAGGCCTCACATTTCCAAAACACCTCAACTTTGCACAGATGAAATCTGCAACGATAATGTCATGAATCAAAATTAAGACCTCTGCTTTTTCCACATCAAGCTTTCGCTGTGGATGAAAAGCCGAGACCCTGGATTACATCAAGAAGGTATATTAAATATATAAAAAGGTGTATCAATATTTTTGTCATAGACACGGTAAATAACAGATAACAAACCTTAGCTATATTTTATATAACTCTGGTAATACAACAGATACTATTCAGGTTTATGATTTTTACCAACCAGTCACTAACAGGACACAAATGCACAATTTTGGATGATTATATCTGCCATTAGTTGCCTACTTGATAGTCATTTATAGCATAGGCATTAACTAATATGCTGTGGGATTGATTGATAGATTACCTGTCACTAAGGCTAAGTTAATATTAAAAGCAAATGTGTCCCAAATTTGATTTATTTGCGACAGATTCTTTTCAGAGTAACATGGACAGTAATGCGGCTACTTTCATATGTAGTCCTAAATGCAATACAATCTGATAACTGGTCATATGACTGCTGTGAGAATGCTCATATTGAATTTCATGTGAATATTTCGAAGTCATACTTCACAGCTCAAGTGCTTTGCCTAGTCCCGCCCTAATGTGCACTGATTGGATGCTATGCAGAATTGTGAGTGACAACTTTGTTTGGCTCATTTTAGCTAATGGGCCCTTCAGACCAAACACGGCAACAACACTGCTGCACTCTGAAACCCATTATTTCCAATGGCTTGCGCAGCGCCAGAACGTTTTTCTGCTAGGTCGAGCAAAGCGCAGGCACCCAAAGTTGAAACTCGTATTGACTAGATAACTGATCTTGTGAAATATGTGCAGTGCTCATTTTGTGAGGTTTTTCTCCTCACATCATAGCAGAGTCTTACCCGTTTCCCTCTGAGGAGTTAATATTTTAGACTACAGACAGGCCATATTAGAACCAAAATGACTATAGCGCCCCCACCTTTAACCTTGTGTTGCTCCTGCAGAGGACAATGCTGACAGAGTTTCAGCAAATGATGCTACAGCAGTTTTCTGGATCTCACACACTGTGAAATCTGAGGACCAGAAGTGGAGAGGAAGTAGATGCAATTGTGGGATACACACACACACACACACACACACACACACACACACACACACA
>NC_045735.1:10594979-10595249 GCF_008692095.1 Etheostoma spectabile | reverse complement strand
TATATATATATATATATATATATATATACATACAGTACATAAACATACATACAGTGGGGCTCGAAAGTTTGGGCACCCCAGGTAAAAACTTGTATTAATGTGCATAAAGAAGCCAAGAAAAATTCCAAAAAGCATCAAATGACAGATTAGACATTTTTATATGTCACAAAAAGTTATATTTTAATTTCCATTTCAAAATAACAGAAAACAAAAAAATGGCGTCTGCAAAAGCTTGTGCACTCTGCAGAGTTAATACCTTGTACTGCCCCC
>NC_045735.1:10594871-10594969 GCF_008692095.1 Etheostoma spectabile | reverse complement strand
AAGTATCACAGCTTGGAAACACTTCTTGTAGCCAGCCGAGAGTCTTTCAATTCTTGTTTGAGGTATCTTCGCCCATTCTTCCTTACAAAAGTCTTCAG
>NC_045735.1:10594796-10594861 GCF_008692095.1 Etheostoma spectabile | reverse complement strand
TTTCTGGGCTGTCTGTCACGCACTGCTCGTTTAAGGTCGATCCATAGATTTTCAATTATATTGAG
>NC_045735.1:10594185-10594786 GCF_008692095.1 Etheostoma spectabile | reverse complement strand
TGTGAAGGCCATGGCAAAACCTTCATTTTACGCCACTTGATGTAATCCACCGTGAATTTTGAGGTGTGTTTAGGATCATTATCCATTTGTAGAAGCCATCCTCTCTTTAACTTCAACTTTTTCACAGATGGCATCAAGTTAGCGTCCAAAATTTGCTGAAATTTTATTGAATCCATTTCTCCTTCTACTCGTAAAATATTCCTTGTGCCACTGTCTGCTATAAAGCCCCAAAGCATGATTGGTCCCCCCATGATTAACAGTTGGACAGAGGTTCTTTTCATTAAATTCTGTGCCCTTTCTTCTCCAAACGTACCTTTGCTCATTCCAGCCAAAAAGTTCTATTTTAACCTCATCAGTCCACAGAACTTGTTTCCACAATGCATCAGGTTTGTCTATTTGTTCATTTGCAAACTTTAAACGCTGATTTTTGTGGTGTGGACGTAGAAGAGGTTTTCTTCTGATGACTCTTCCATGAAGACTGTATCTGTACAAGTATCTCTTTATAGTGGAATGGTGTACCACAACTCCAGCGTCTGTCAGGTCTTTCTGGATGGAACGTGGGTTTTGACTTGCTTTTCTCACAATCCTGCGAGCGGTTCTG
>NC_045735.1:10593504-10594175 GCF_008692095.1 Etheostoma spectabile | reverse complement strand
TTCTTGGTCTTCCAGATCTTGCTTTAGCTTCCACTGTTCCTGATGACTGCCATTGCACTGACGACCCATCTCACCCCGGACACAACCTGTTCCAGCTTCTCCCCTCTGGTAGGCGCAACAGAGCACTGTTCGCCAAAACCAACAGATTCAGGAACAGTTCCTACCCACAAGCCATCTCTTTGATGAACAGCTGATTTCTTATACACAGTGTCAGGTCCAATTCTGGTCAATAACCCAGTAATAACTGTCTCTACAGCACCTGTTTACTGGTTCCACTTATTATTCCACTTATTCAGCATTATTCATCATTCCCATTCTCACATGTCACTTATTTTATTTATTTATTCATCATTCTCATTTCCTATTTCTGAACTGTTCATATGTTCATTTATACCAGTATCCCTTGCATATGCTCCATTTTAAATAATTTATTGATCTCTTCATTGCACTCATGCCTCTATATGTTTCTGTTTAGAGTGTGTATATATTAGTGTGTATATTTTGTTTTGGTTGTTTTGTATGTGTAAGCGCAGTGTGAGTAACGATGCTCCAAAGACAAATTCCTTCGTATGTGTCCTCATACCTGGCGAATAAAGCTGATTCTGATTCTGATTTCTTAATTACATTCCAAACAGAGGAAATTGGCATCTGAAAACGCTTTGCTATCTTCT
>NC_045735.1:10593392-10593494 GCF_008692095.1 Etheostoma spectabile | reverse complement strand
TCCTGCTTTGTGAGTGTCAACTATTTTCAGTCTCAGTTTTCTGGACAACTGCTTAGAAGAATCCATGGTGCTGATTGTTGGGGCAAGGTCAGATGAATCTGG
>NC_045735.1:10589640-10593382 GCF_008692095.1 Etheostoma spectabile | reverse complement strand
CCTTAAGATTGACATCACCTGGTCTTTCCAGACGATGACTAAGAACAATCCATGACACTGTCAGGTCTCAGCTTTCCAAAGGGGGCGGTGCATGCTAGAAACTCTGCAGGGTGCCCAAACTTTTGCAGACGCCATTTTTTTATTTTCAGTTATTTTGAAAGTGTAAATGATGGAAATAAAATCTAACTTTTTTTGACATATACGAATGTCTAATCTGTCATTTGATGCCTTTTGGAGATTTTTCCATCTTTTCTTGGCTTCTTTATGCACATTAATACAAATTTTTACCTGGGGTGCCCAAACTTTTGAGCCCTACTGTGTGTGTAATATATATATATATATATATATATACACACAAACACATATATATATATACACATATATGTATATACACATATATGTACAGTGGTGTGAAAAAGTGTTTGCCCCCTTCCTCATTTTCTGTTCCTTTGCATGTTTTGTCACCACTTAAGTGTTCGGAACATCAAACCATAAACAATAGTCAAGGACAACACAAGTAACACAAAATGCATTAAATGAAGGTGTTTATTATTAAAAAGGTGAAAAAATGGCCCTGTGTGAAAAGTGATGGCCCCCTAACCTAATAACTGGTTGGGCCACCCTTACAGCAACAACTGCAACCAAGCGTTTGCGATAACGTGCAATGAGGCTTTTACACGCGTCCTGGAGGAATTTTGGCCCTATCTTTGCAGAATGGTCCTAATCAGTTACATTAAGGGTTTTCGAGCATGAAAAGCCTTTTTAAGGTCATACCACAACATCTCATAGGATTCAGGTCGGACTTTGGCTAGGCCACTCCAAGTCTTCATTTGTGTTTTCTTCACCATTCGGTGGTGACTTGCTGGTGTGTTTAGGATCATTGTCCTGCTGCAGAACCCAAGTTCGTTTCAGCTTGAGTAACCAAACAAATGGTCGGACATTCTCCTTCAGGATCTCTTGTAACAGCAGAATTCAAGTTCCTTTTATCACGGCAAGTCTTCCAGGTCCTGAACAGCAAAACAGCCCCAGACCATCACACTACACCACCACCATATTTTACTGTTGGATAATGTTCTTTTTATAATGCAGTGTTCCTTCTACGCCATATATCTTGGACACACACCTTCCAAAGAGTTCCCTTTTGTCTCATAGGTCCACAGAATGTTGTCCCAAAAGTCTTGGATCATTAAGATGTGTTGTGGAGAAATTGAGACAAGCTTTGTGTTCTTTTTGCTCAGCAGTGGTTTCCCTCCTTGGAACTCTGCCATGCAGGCCATTTTTGCCCATCTTTTCCTGATGTGGAGGCATACGCTGACCTTAACTGAGGCAAGTGAGGCCTGCAGTTCATTGGACGTTGTTTGGGGTCTTTTGTGACCTCTTGATGAGTCTTCGCTGCGCTCTTGGGGTAATTTTTGGCGGCCGGCCACTCCTGGAAGGTTCACCACTGTTCCATGTCTTCGCCTTGTGGATAATGGCTCCACTGTGGTTCGCTGGATTCCCAAAGCTTTGGAAATGGCTTTATAACCCTTTCCAGACTGATAGATCTCAATTACTTTCTTTCTCAGTTGTTCCTGAATTTCTTCGGGTCTCGCATGATGTGTAGCTTTTAAGGATCTTCTGGTGACCTTACTGTGTCAAGCAGCTCCTATTTAAGTGATGCCTTGATTGTGAACAGGTGTGGCAATAATCAGCCTGGGTGTGGCTAAGAAATTGAACTCAGTGGTGGACAACCACAGTTATAGTATGTTTTAACAAGGGGGGCACCACTTTTTCACACAGGGCCATGATGGTTTGGATTTTTTTTCACCTTTAATAAAACACCTTCATTTACAAATTGCATTTTGTGTTTACTTGTGTTGTCCTGACTATTGTTTAAATTGGTTTGATGTTCCGA
Organism: Etheostoma spectabile; assembly: GCF_008692095.1. Classification (NCBI taxonomy): domain Eukaryota; kingdom Metazoa; phylum Chordata; class Actinopteri; order Perciformes; family Percidae; genus Etheostoma; species Etheostoma spectabile. The sequence goes on along the minus strand of NC_045735.1, from coordinate 10,591,488 downwards.
AACACTTATGTGACAAACATGCAAAGAAACAGGAAATGAGAAGGGGCAAACACTTTTTCACACCACTGTATATCCATTATTTGGTGATGTGTATATATATATATATATATATATATATATACATATACATATATATATATATATATAAAAGTATGCCACAATGAAACAGCTCCCTCAAATGGTGAGTGTGAGAATGACATTCTCAGATGTGATGAATTACTTGACTTGAAGACTTGACTATAAAGAATATAAAAAAATGGGGGAGAATATACAGAGGATGACGAATGGTATAATGTGTTAGAACCTATTATTTATATTTGGTTTAATGACATGACAATGTTAATGCTCATGTGTGGAGTGTCTTTTGCTTGTTGAGTTGTATCCTACCTTTGGGGTTTCCATATCAGTTTCTTCCACTTCTTTTGCTTGGCCTATCAGTGAGGGTAGAGAAGAGTGAATGAGAGGTTTGGGTGGATTATCCTTTCTTTTGCATGACGTGAATTTCCTGTTTAGTTGATTCTAACTAAAATGCACTGGTATTGATGCCTCATGTCTGCTACAGTTCACAGAAGTCACTAGGCTGAAAAACACTGCTTTTCACTGGTAATAAAACAAAGCACACTTTGCTTTTAAGAGGACCAGAACATGCTTTCAGTTATTTCGGTACGGTTATTTGGTGAGCGCTGGAGCTCAAATGACAAGTCCTAACGTGGTCCTAAATATGTACCGACTCTAAGTCTTAAGCAATAACTGTTTCAGACTAACATTTCACACAAAAACACATGTGCATTTGCGTGTATTTGTGTGTAAACATACAAAAGAAAGCAATGTGTGCATAGTGCAGTCCTTTCACTCCAGTCACTGCTGCCGCCAGTGACTCAATATAGAGCGCCCACATGTACCATGAATCACTGTGATCAGAGGCCCTCAACCACTCCTCCATCTATTTAATCAATTCATTTTTGTTGTGGCACCTGATAATACGTTTGCCTCTCCAGTCAGAGCAATTTCTTCCCACTCATTTACCCCTGACTGAGCTTCCCAGCTCCCATCTATTGAGAAATTTCTTTCGGCTGTGCAACACCTTCTACAGATCTACAGATGCCTGTCAGTGAGGTAATCTAGATTAACATTTTTTCACTAACAGAAGTGGATTTATTGAAGAATTTCCTGAGATTTCACTAACGAGCATTAACATTTTAGCCAAATGCCATGTTTAAATGCAGTGGCAAAACACTTTAATACCCTACAATAAGCTGAAAGTGGATGTTTAAAATGACCCTGGTTGCTTTGTTCTCTTGCAAACGTAGGATGCTGAGGAACAGGAGATGCCCTAAGTAAGAATTACCATGGCCCTTTTGGAACAGCTAGAGGGGAAATCAATCACGTCTGCTAGGGTGGAAGGCAATTCAGAGGAGACAAATTGCAGATTCCACCACTTGATTTATGAAACCTGAAAAAACAGACCTTCCATTAAAGACGGATATGTTTCAGAAAGGCAATCTGGCACAAAAAATTGAATTTGACAGTTAAGGTCTTTGGAGTTGAGTTTTAAAGATGAACTGAACTGAAAGAATAAACGTTGATAACTTGGTGGTTATGATCATTAAAAATAAATTACACTAAAAACTTGATTTAAACAAATCAATATAGCTTTTTTTCAAGCAACACAAAAATTGCGTTTGTTAGTATTAGAACGCTGACAATGACGTCACTGGCATGGTAGGACCTGCAAAGGTATATAGGCAACGGCTGCAGCATATTATATACACACAAAAATTAGTGATTTTAATGGCACAGCATTTGAGCTTGTGACGGACAGGCCTGTAGTGTCTGACTACCACCACA
>NC_045735.1:10589268-10589630 GCF_008692095.1 Etheostoma spectabile | reverse complement strand
TCAGTTTCAGGCTCCACCTTCAGTACAGGATTGTTGGGGGGGAGTGACAGTGCCCGGTGTGTGCGTGTGTGGGCGCAGCCTACTGTCATGCACTCTCATTTATTGTATCCAAGCACATTGTGCATTTCAGGAAATAGACTGCATTTATATTGTGTGCATTTAGAGAAAATAGAAAAACATGGTTAAGGTCCTGTTTGTTTAAAAAAATAGAGACAGATAAATGGAAAATGTAATTGGACAAATTAATCCAATGGGTTCGCTTGTTAGCTGCACGTAGGAGAGTTACCCCAGTGTGACCATAGATGCACAAAGGATTCAAGAGTTTTGCCGTTTACTTTACTTTAGGCTAGTGCAGAGTTGGC
>NC_045735.1:10589074-10589258 GCF_008692095.1 Etheostoma spectabile | reverse complement strand
ACTATGGAACTAGCAGCTGTTTCTGATTCAAACAATGTGCCCTGAGACGGTGAACATCAGCTAGCTTCAGGGTGAGTAGACAGGGACATTGGATTCTGTGATTTAGTTAGCGGCTAGTAAACGCATTATTATCGATCGGTGATATTGTCCGAGTCTTGGTTTATTTATACAGTCTATGGTCGGA
>NC_045735.1:10588963-10589064 GCF_008692095.1 Etheostoma spectabile | reverse complement strand
GCTAGCTTGTGGAGTTTGTCATAAGAGTGCTGCCAATGTTTTAGTTGCTAGCCCTTTCCCTAGGTTGGATTGTTTGGTATCTAGCTTGGTGTTGTGTCTCA
>NC_045735.1:10577413-10588953 GCF_008692095.1 Etheostoma spectabile | reverse complement strand
ATGCCCAGTGTGTCAGTCTCAGTTTTGTTTAACGCTATAAAGCCTATACGTTGAGCTTTATTTTTGTAAGCAAATATGTTCGTGTTTTGTGTATGTGACAATAACGTTACATCCAGCCCCCTAGACTTGATAGTATGCTGCATGACAGGTAAACATAGCTACCTCTCTATCCTCTGCGTGCCGTGAGCATTTCAGCGCCCTGTCTGCGGCAGGTAGCATCGGTACTTGAGCCTGAAGGCCTCAGGTTTCAGTCTGTTGGACTTAACCCTCACCAGTGACGCTGTTGTATCAAAAGCACAGCTCTCTAAATAGTCTGTCCCTTAAAATTGCTCGCTACAGACTCAAAAAAACCAGGGTTAAGGCAGCTAGCCATGAGTTGAGGACTGTCTTTTTCCTTGTCAAAGGTAGCCTGTGGAAATGTGTCGTAACCCCAGCTGCGTTAGCCCTGTACAGTTCATTACTGCCGCCAGGTGCAATACAGTATGACCCCCCCCCCCCCAGACTTCTTTGTTTCCGTTTCCTCAGCCATGTCCGCTAGCCTGAGACTCTTTGTATGCTGTTGCTATGGCTGCGCTGCAAGTGTTAGTTAGCCACGGAGTAGCTTACCACGCCAGTGACGTAGTAGATTCAGGAATTCCAACATGGCATTGCCCGTGTAACAACAACACTTTCAACTTACCATTTTATCCCTTTTAACAAATTCACCCATTTTACTAATTGTACCAATGAGAAGAAATAAAATACATATGTTCTATTACCCTTATTCAAATTCCAGTTCAGTTCATCTTTAATCCTCAACAGCTCTACAGAGCCAAGCGGACCTGTGGTGTTCGGTATAGAACAATTGCGTTTTTAATTTTTACACAACAGATGGCTCGCCATCTACAACATACTGTATATAAATTTTATCCCTTTGGACAAGAGTGCTTTTTGCAGAAAAAATGCATTGAATGTTGGCCTGCTGGGGCAAGATATAGACATTTAGCGTGATCAGCGAAATTGATCTGCTGATGAACATATGTGAATTAAACCATGAGTCACCAGAGGCCCTGTGATTAGTAAGCAGTAAAGTCCTGCTGGATGCAGATGGATACAGTAGGGGCTGGATGTACATTATGGCTGGTTCTAGCTTACTCCAGAGTACTGTCTCCTTATCCTTGCCCACATACTGTAAGTGCCCCAATTTACTACTTTGAGTAGTACAATTTATTGAATGAACTCCAGCTTCATTATCTCACAGATCTCATATACAACCAATAATCCATTAATATGGTAGTACATTAAGTGAGCTTAATGACAAATGGATTGGTATCTATTTCAGTTCCAACTATGGACAGATAGGGACACACTCATCTCTAAATGACAAAGACAGGTCTATATTTAGTTTACTTCATACCATTAAATGGCACATGTACATTGCATATTTACTTGTGTAACTCTACAGTGAAGCAGATCTCCACCTAGCATGAAAACAGGGCCTTTCACCAAAGTAGTAAGTGGGTGTACCAGTGGGGTATTTTAAGGAATGAGGGACGTCAACAGCTGGCCCGAATATACACGCTGTGATATGATAATGACTCGGGTTCAGATTGGTGAAAATCTTTTGTAGACTATATATGTATTGAAAATTGAGAATTAGCTAGCACTTTTCTGTCCAAACCCGGCCCACGTCCGACAGGCATTAAAATATTTATGTTCGAGCCCAACACAGTTAACATCTCATTTTTTCCCTCATACTAATGACACATGTACGTTTGTTTGTGTGGAAAGCCTGCCTTTATTAAGCAACTGTAGCATTTGGAAATGTCAACAGATGAGCGCATAAGCTCCAGAGGGGCAACAAGCGCACGTTAATAAGCTGTTTAATTTAAAATGTTCAATCTGCTAACCATCCCTGATTGCTTCGTTTCCTGACCGTTTCTGGAGAGCAAATGAATGAACTTGGCTTTCAGTCTGGGGTTTATTTTAGACACCGTACACACTGTGTACAAGACGTGAATTTGTTCCACCAGCTCTGCTCCGGTTGCAACTACGTGTCTGCTTTCTCTTTCTCTATCTCTCTGCTGCCCACTTTCCACACACATTGTAGACCCACACGCACTGAGCTCTCTAAAAGGAGCTCCAGCACCATTTGTTGTTGTTTTTTTACAACAAATGCCTTATCACGCTGATATGACCAAGCCCGACTTGAACGCAAACATAATTTCTAAATATCTGTCCAAACTCGGCCCGTCCCCTCAGGTACCGTTGGGCAGGGCTTGTACGTCAGTAGCCAATATTAAATTACATCCCCTTCCATTAAGCCCAGATGTTTTAATCCTTTTTAGTCCGTGTTCTTTTCCCTTGTTCCCTGTACTTGTATAAAGTGTCTGTGGGTTTCATGAAATGCGCAATATTAATTGAGTGACTGTTACGTTAGTTGCAACAACAAACTCTTAATGCTTTGGCTCGTAACACAGTGACAGTGATACCCAGTTTAGCTCACGATGCATTCAAAGTAGGCTAAGTTACCGTATGCAACACTTGAAACACAACAATGCATCTGTAACGTATTCTCTTATTGTAACGGAACGATTTTCTGTCTGAGCAAAAAACTCATATGTCCTCCTGGTAATGTTAACTTAGTAATATACAGTGGGCAATAAACCACTGTAAAAAAAAAACATTACCCATTTTTCAGCCATGTGTTTTTCTCAATGACCAGCATCACAGGAAATACTACCAGAGTAAAAAAAAATTCTGACATGGTACAGTTTTTGTACGTCCAACCTCACTGGTGTTTCACAAAGCTGAGAGCAGTGGAGCAGATCACATCAGGTAATAGTGATGGAAAGATTGGACCCAGTATTTTTTATACAAGACACATTGGTGTAATTTTTAGCTTGGAGAGTGTGGTGGTGGGGAGCTGTGGTTTTAAAAGAAAGGTTGAGATAGCCTGATATGAAAACCAAAATTTAAATAAGTAAAATAACTCTAACTAAATTAAATAGCTTTTTTTTTTACAACAACGTTACAAAATTCTTGATGAATAGTAAAAAAGAGAAAGGTAGGAGCACATCAGAACTGACTACGTACACCAGTTAGCGTTAGAGGAGCATGATAATATTAAAATAATTACATATCATGTCATATTGACCATCTCTTCTTTGCATATTTGTAAATGGCCAAGTGTTTCTCCTGTGTTTAACAACACACTGTCAACACAAATTATTTAAATAAACCAGCCACAAGTATTTGGGTTTGAAATGTAAAATTAAATGTAAAAATTGATTTAAATACAGACATGTTTAGAGTTAGATCTACATTGTGTCTTAGAGTATGAATTCAAAATAATTGTTTGTAAAGCTATTTTTTACACCTGTAAATCATTTTTATTTCATAATTTTTGTTTCTGGAGTGTAGCTCAAATTATTAAGACTACACATAGGATAGACACATAAAGGCTTGCCTGAGCCTTTTCAGTCCTGTGTACTTGATTGCATATTGAATATGTCATTATACTTATTGTATTGTGTATGACTGACTAAATGCAATACAACTACTACTACTACTGAAAGGCATGACACTATTTGAATCACCATTTTACAGAAGATGTGGAACGGGCCCATTTTATAGAAGAAATCTGACACAGACTCTTACGCCAGTGATCACTTTTTTCTATTAAAGTAAATTAGCTTTTTTTTAATACTTTCTTTTCATTGCTTAATAATACAAATAATGAATCAAAGTTGGCTTGAGCTACTAGCACTTTTGCTACTTAATGACTATCATTCATGATTCATGTAAGGGTTGCAGAGATGGTTATGTGAGGGTAACGCAGTAATACCAGCCAGGAGTATTTATCACAAAGTAGTAACCTAAAGCAGCACTAGGGCTGCCCTGTCTCCCCATGGCCAGGCACAGTAAATCTAACCAAATTGCCCCTAATGGACCTGGGGAGCAGAGATCACAGCAGAGATTTAAGAGGCCTTGAAGCCAGCTGGAAAATCCCTTCTACTCAAATGTGTGTGTGTGTGTGTGTGTGTGTGTGTGTGTGTGTGTGTGTGTGTGTGTGTGTGTGTGTGTGTGTGTGTGTGAGCTATGATGCAGAAACATGGACATAGGGTGATTTGTTCCACCACGCCCCTGTATTCATCAGGTTAACATAATATATGTATAATTTTTGACACATTTCTCCTATTTGAACCTAGGAGCCTTTGCTGAAGAGAAGAAAAGAAAAGCTGACAAAAGAGAACATTTTAACACCAGAGCCAGTTTGAAGCCCTGTCACACCTACAAGTATAAATATATGGAATCCTTACTGCAGTCATAGAGTCACAGCTTTTGTATTGATTGGCAGTTCTTTTTTGAAGCACATTTGTATATAAAATAGATAAACATGCACCTTTATTATTCCTATGTCGTAAATGGATTGTTTAATTTCTTAAGCAAGTCAGAAAAATGTAATTGACATTAAAAAGTCTGCTGTGGACAGAGCATAAGCAGGTGGATTTTTACAGCAAAGGTCAAACAGAAAAGGTTACAGCTGCAGAACTATAGCAGGGTCGTCTAGGCCATGTGATTTGGTCAGTGGAAACTACATTAGCACTTAGTTAAACAGATAATCAGAGGGCGATTTTCATACAATTATGGAGTATATAGTATATCATGGATTACAGAGTAGTAGTATATTTGTAGTAGTATATGTCAAAATAGTAATAAAAATAACCTCTAATCAGATAGTATTAGATAGAGAGATATGTCACTTCGATGTTGAATACCCGGCTGTATTTAAATCTTTTTGTAAATTTTGTTATTTTAGTATATCTCCAACATAAAAATACTTACAAATACTATTATACAAATACTACACATTGTATTGTTTTCAAACATAAAAGGTTAATCATTGCATACACTAAGTTTCATTTTAATTGAATGCGCCTTATCCATTTTAAATACCAGCTACTGAGCCGTATGATCAAACTCAAGACTACAAAACAGAAAGTGCCACAGCTTAAAGAAAGGGAACAGATATCAGACCTGACCTTATGTTTGTGCATGGTGAACAGGCAGACACCATCCTGGCCTCTCTCCTGGCTCTCATGGCCTCTCTTCAATCTCTGTCCCGCTGTTTCGTTGTCAGATTGTCACTTGTCCAGCATGCTTTGTCATCATTGCCAAGCCTTATAACATCCCCCTTGTCCTCCTCTCTTACGCAGCACATCCAATATCAGTCAATGGAAAAATAATGTCACCAGCTCAGAAACTGAAAGTTGCAAGCATTGGTGATACAGACAACACTTGTTAAGCTAAACTGTCTGTTCAGAAGCTGCAGGATGTCCAGACTGACTGGATGCCGCTACCCTGATACAAATATAACTAAACCAGTGTTCTCCTCCTTGCTCACTATTCCTCACAGCTATTTCAAACCACTGTCTTTCCTCCGTTATAGATCGTAAACACAGTGACTTTCAATTTTCTGTCCAGGTGGTTTGTAGCCTTGCTTCCTACCGCATCCCCTCACATCTGCTTCGCTGAGCCATGGATGAGCAGTTGTACAAGGGAGGATGGGTCAATGATGCGAGCACTCTGATTGGCTGGCTGGCCATGGTGTGTGTGTGGGAAGGTCCCTTTGGTAGGCTCAGTGCGAACGGCTTTGCTCGATAAGGGTGGTCCTTCACCTCCTTTCCTCCTCTCCGTGTTTTATCAGCCTCCCTCTCCTGCTTTGCTCTCCTTCACGTTCTGTCTGTTCTCTTCCTCCTCTGTCTGTGCTGCAAGCTACAGGCACGCATTCATGGTCTTCGACCAAAGCATCGAGCAGTCTTTGTGATTAGCAAAATCATTGATGCACGAGTTACCGCACACATGAATATGGAGAAGGGCTATCACTACGCCACAAATTCATAGCATCTTGCAGACCTAACTGCCTGGCAGAGCCCATGACCCAGATTCACCAAAAACACACTTACATCATTGTCAGCATCATAGTAACCATTTGAATGTGCTGATATGATCTTGTGTGTAACTGGAGCAGGACAGGTGTGAAACTAGATGCATCATTAGGGAGATTGCCCAGATGAATCAGTTAGCACTAACAACTCTAGATTAGGATTAGGACAAAAAACAAGAAAAATAAATACACTATTGCATGAACTGTACTAGATTAGAATATTATGAGGACAATTTTAGGACAGTTTTTTTTTTATTTCAGACTGCATTGGATGATAATGTAATTAAAAATCTGAGAATCTCTGTATGTATGTGTTTATGTTCATCTGTGTGTGTGTGTGTGTTTGTGCCCATTATCTTCAAATATCTCATGAACCGTTTATCTGATCTACTTCACACTTGGTTTCATGGGTATATACACATGGCGTTTGGAATTTGGAGCAGTTTGGACAGTGTTAGATATTGGATATTAATAAACTGTGAATAAAACTAAACAATAAATGCACAATAAAGGTTGAGGTAAGAAGAAAAAAGCTAAAATAATACATTTTGTATGCCCTCATATATGACGATGACATTCAAGCTGGTGTAATATAATAACTAGTGATTAAGTTACAAAATATACTTCTGAAAGGTCTGCATGCCCTGAACCCCTCTACACTTCTGATACGTGACCATACGTGACACACACTACTGCCTAAAAAGACTGACTGGTCACTGCTCAACTTTTGCGGCCGTTGTAACGAGGGGCACGCTTAACACATCCATGGGGTTGTGGAATTCAGAGGCCAGATTCAACTTTGATTCAACATACAACCATAATTCAGGCATTAGTCAGAGCAAGAACGGCAGGCGAGTGAGTGAGTGGTGAGGCGAGGAGGGTGACCGCCGGTGGGCGGTGTCAGAGTTAGCTTTTCAGCTATGTGAGGGCAAAGCGATAAGAAAGAGATAGCAAAGACGATGTAAAGTGAGTTAACTGTAAACTAGTCCCGCAAACAGTACACCTTTTTGTTTACTCAAATCACACATATTTTGCGGTTATGCAATCGCACAGTGACATCATGATTGTAATTAGAATAATTGTGCAGCCCTACTAGATATAGATATATCTATATATTGTATTAAGTTGCTGCGAGTTGTAAATTCACCATTTCTAAAGAGACGGCAGAACCTAACGTCATCTCGGAGCTGACCGGGCAAAGGTGAAGGTAACTTTATTAATACCCAAAGGTAGATTTGGTTTACAGTGGGTGTTGAGTGGGTCAGCCTCCAAGAAGAGCTCTCTTCCTCCGTCTCACTCACACTCACCTTTGGTCCGGTTGTTTAAGTGAGCTACTAATTTGTAACACTAAAAACATTACCGTGGCAAAATACCATTGCAAATCAAAACCATTCTTCAACGTGAACCGTCAAGCCACTAAGCGTGTTTGGAAACAAACACCTTGGCTGAAGTGGTAAATTCGATAACAATTCTTAATGACGAGATGAGATAGCACCGCCGTCATTAAACACTGACTGTGGCAATATCATCATGCAATATTGTTGACGAAAAAGACAACACTAAAATGCAGTTAAACAAAAACTCTAGATTTCCATCGCCTTCCATTATAAGGCAAATGTCTGTGATTACTCCACAATTTAATTGTGATATTTTGTGAGTGAAATCTGAATCTGCAACGTTCTGTGTCAAGTAAATGTAGTATTAGCCTACAATGTTTTCCTATGAAGTAGAAGTACACAGTAAGTTAGTAGTAGGCTATACAGTGGGGTTGCATATTAAGTGCTTTGGGGTCCTTCTGTAAGTCATTTTGGGGTACAATGGTTCTGGAGAAAGCTACAAGCAGTAATATCGCAGGCCAAGCAATGGGCCCATTCCAAACAGGCACATTTTGAAACGGGTACTGTACTACTGAAATACAATTCTATCTATGTATCTACCTACCTACCTACCTACCTACCTACCTACCTACCTACCTATATATTTGGGCCTTGCTTGGGTGAATTTTGCTTGACTGTACTATTTGATTTTTGAAAGTCATCCAGAACTCGGAAACTCGTCTAACGCGTCTATTTGTGAGTATCATTTTTCACTTTGCTTTTCTGAGGCTCCTGCGTAAAGAGTAAGATCACATTATGCTGACTTCCATCACTGAAAGCTAATGTCTCAAACCACAGACGATCAATAATCCGGCTATTGAGACGGCGGAAGAGCAACGCGGACATCGGAACAAGACAGAAAATGCAGAAAGTACAATGCAGGACTGTTAAGGAGAATCCCAGCAGCAGCACACAGCATGATAGTCGTTATAAAGACAAGATCAGATACTGTCACATTATTCAACTCAGCAGCAACTTATTTTATCAGCCATAGAATACATCAGAGCTTCTGTCTGCCATGCAGACACACAACTAACTCCAACTCTTATTTTAAAACATGCAAACTGCAGAGTTTCCAAATGCACTTCCCTCTTGCCCACTTTATCCAGCCAGAGGGCTTTTTGCATGCATTATTTACAGTTAGCCTTGTAACAAACTAAGTATTGATTTTGTGCAGTTTGTGTGACTCATATCTACTTAAGTTATTCTTTAAAGGAGTTTGCTACTGTAAAAAAATACATTTTTCTTTGTATTTCCCTGATGCATAGGCCTGGGCGGGGTGTCAACTTGGGGCTTAGGGTTAGGGTTATACACTTGCGGAAACCCTACATTTGAAAACAGCCTTCTAATGTCAAACTCTGCACAGACATCCTCTTTGCACAGTTAAGGTTGAACATCTATGTGAAGTCACTACAAACAAAACACATCTTTGAATGGACGGCCACTTCAAACTATACTTGATGTGTGTAAGTAATGACACACTCAATACTCAGAAACAAAAGGAAACATCACTTTTCTTCTGTTCAGTCCATCTGCAAAATCATATACATATATTTTTTCTGACCACTTCAACTAGAGACAAACAACTGGAATTAAAACAAAAGTTTCCCCTAAATTTTCATTGAAATGCACAACTACTTGCTTGAAAGATGGTGTACACAACAACACAAATCAACCATCTCTTGGTGTTGGAGTACAGAGACTCCTAGAGGTTTAAACCTGACCCGGCCTCATAGTCACCCAAATCGCATGGCTGACCACTCAAAGCATACCAAACACACACACACACCAGAGCTCACACACACAAAAATGCACCAAAATAACAGTGTCCACTCAGCTCAGAAAACACACTCAGCCCAATAAACACACACATAACCGCCAAAAACCAAAGAGCTTTCACAGTTCATAGCAAGCCGTGAATATCACTTCTCACAGCTACAATTTATCTTAGATAATGCACACTATATAGTCAGAGTTACCACCAAACATTATTTGGGAAAAATGGCACTCATGTACACATGAAGTAATAAAAAAAAAAACATACTAAATGTAGATATCATCAGGGAAACTAACACTTATTTTATTTTAAGAAAATCTACAATATAATGTACCAGTCAAATAGGAGAATATCAGCATCAAAAAACTTTCAGTAAGAATAGGTATTCCTCCTCCAGGAGGAATACCTATTCATAAAATCCCTTATTCCAACATTTCTCCTGTAGTGCACCACAAGACTAAAAACATCATTACCTATCACTCACCTTTTCAGCTTGTGCCTTGAACCTCTTTGCTTAAGGACTGGCACAGTGTATTTTATGATGGCAAAGCCTTCAAACCCTGCAGAATAGAGTGTCTGTGCCCACAGTGTGTGTCCACAGTGCTGACATGCCACCGGCTGGCAAGCTAAAAAACTAAAAGCTCCACAATAGTGTCCAACTCACAAAGCCCTGTTTGTGTCTGGTGTTGTTTGTCCAATAAAAGCAAACAATGGCATTCCATGGCTTGCAACTGTATTCACTGCAGGCCTTTCTAAATGTAAAGCGCATTCAGACACCTTGGTTGGTGGACAAAGCTGTGAATCTGTGTCACATGCAGGGTGGGAGGGCCGGGGTAAATGGGCTGAGCTAGGCCAGTCCCACTGTATCTCGGCTCCATGAGCCCACCAGCATACGGTGCATGCTCACAAAGGTAGTCCAAAAGCACACTTACCTGATTTTGTCCGCTGCACTGTCAGACCTGCAAAGGAAAAAAGAGGAGTCATGTGATACTGAATCCAATGCCACTGCTAATTTCAGTTTTAATTATACACTGCATTACAACTTTAAATATTAATATATAACAATGGCAATAATAATACACAGTTTATAACACATAATATACGATTAAGTATTTATTTTTGCATATATTGAGACACTTTTTAGCGTTTACTATTGTCACACATCAAGCATCCATTATTGGTATGATTAGTTAAGGTATGTTTGATAACATTATACAACCTAGTGTTTATCATCCTGTAAATACTGATTTAAGCACCTAAACGATTCATACACATGTACTATCAGTTCATAAATTCTTTAAAATACACTATATTATTATAAATGAATAGAAGTATGTTGTCAATGATTAATTAACCAGTTCATAATCTAGTTAAGTTCTAGTTAGTCTAGTTAGTTAATTATTATCATTGCTAAATATCATTAATCAACTCATCTTGGATCAGAACTTCTGAGACAGGTCTGCTTACTGTTCCCAGAGCCAAAACTAAGCAAGCACAGAGAAGCAGCATTTAGCTTTTATGCACATCAGCATATCTAGAACAAACTCTGAATGTTTTTAAAAATAAACTTGGGACTATTTATTCATATCTTGCCTTGCTAATACCTGCTACAGTAAATAGTGTGGGTTACAGTAAAGTGTCACTATACAGTAGTTATACTCTTCACTGCGATGGCATGTCTCAGTGTGTAATCCTGATTCACAACTCACAACCATGTGCTGCGTCATCTTCAATGAGTCATATTACACCGTCTTAGCAGCAATGTCACACTGTATGTTACATAACCATATCTGCAGTTATAGTAGAGGAGTTAAACTTGGCAAAAGCCTGAGATGCAAATACATGGAAATTATAGCAAATGAGCAAACTTGTCCTCATGTTATCATAAATTCATCAGTCATCCCTAAACAACAACAGATGCCCTGATAATTTTGCAGAAACAGCTAAAACAATCATAGCAAGTGGTACATAATTAGCCGGCAGCCTGCTGTCACTTCACCAGAAAATGCAGCTGCATAAAGCACACGGAGCAACTGCAGCACACAAGACAAACAGAAACAGATGCAGTAAGAGCAGAAAACAAGACTAATGGACATGGAGATGGGTAAGAGTTCTGGAGAGCCAGCGGTGCAGCCCCCAGGAAGAGATGCAGCTGTTTTTACCTGCAGAGGAGACATGACATTCCGTGCCCTCTAAAGCCGGCTACAGAACGCTGCTCTCCCTGCAGCTGCTGCAGACACCCCTCACTAGCTAACACCAGCACAGCAAAGAGAAGAGCAGCTGGAAATCTTATAGGTTTGACAGGTACTGTTCCTAACTCGAGCAAGTGCAGACACAGAGCGAGAAGAGTGCGCGGGAGGGAAAGCCAGAGAGAAAAACAAGGAGAGGAGTGGAGGACGGAGAAAAAGAGTGGAGGTGTGGGGAGCGGTGGACGGAACTGAAGGGATCCAAGTGGGTG
>NC_045735.1:10573044-10577403 GCF_008692095.1 Etheostoma spectabile | reverse complement strand
GGCTAGACGAAGAGGATTCTTACACACTTTCTGTTTTTATCAGAACATTCCTACACCATTTTCAAAATAAATGAATTAGCTATTCTGACAATATTTACACCTGTGTGATCACAAAATAGCCTCTTCCCTGTGCAGCTAGTAACTATTTAACCACACATATTTTGCAGATGCTAATAAAGCTAACTGTGCATCACTAAAAGCATGAAATTAGCCATAGTAACAGAAGAAATCTTGGTGTAGTCCTGTATTTCCTTGCCTCAAGTTTTTTATAAGAAGGCTGTGGTGATATGACTTTAACCTTCCCAGCTTGTGCTACAGACCTAGAAATTGTTTCCAAGAGCTGAAAGGTGTTACATTTGACTGAGATTCAGTGTACAGGTTATCCTTATTCCGACTCTGTTCACATTTATGCGCTGATCTAAATCTGACACTTATTTGAAAAATCAAATATTGCAATATTCTTGTCCTTATACCTTGATGTTGATATTGGGCGATATTATAGGTTTGACAATTGATGCTTTAATACAATATCATCACAACGAGATTTTAGATAAATAATCTCCAGTAATGTAGAAATAATGACTATGTGGGTAAAGGTAAAAAAATAACAGAAGAGCTAGAACAGTCGGGTAACACAGAAAATGTCATCACTTTACTTTAATGCAGCCTTTAAAACCCCAAAAAGACAACAATTAAGCCATTTACGATATACAAAATCTCAGAGGATAGTTAGTCTCATTATCACAATATAAATATACTATCAATGTATTGTCCAGCCCTACTTCAGCCATTTAATATGTTGTTTTAGTCAAAAATAATTTGACTTTATTTAGGTGCTGGTGGTAGAATCTAATATCTGGGACACTTATGTTAGCTGATAAACAACCGTCTTGATAGAAAACAAACCCAGAAGACAGAAAATAATCATTGACCACCAACCCTGAAAAATAGGTTACACAACAAGCAAGACCTACCTTCCACTAGTCGACTCTTCATACTGTGTTTCATAACTGTATTTCAGGCCAAAAAGACGATGTAAAAAGTTCAGTAATGCAGATAGTTCTACGATACTTTCCTGACACACACTTCCTAATCTCATAATAGGTAAGAAATCACGCACCGAGTTTCCTCCTAGCTGCAAGGCTTTTACTTTAGGTATAAAATATGAAATGCATATCACATCCCAACCCACCAGGTACACACACACACACAACACACACACACACACCACACACACACACACCACACCACACCACACACACACACACACACACACACCACACACACACAGCACCCCACACACACACACACCAGGTTCAATAACTGATTTAATGTCCTGACCTGTCACTTGTGCTCCTGTGACAACCGGAGCATATTCTAAGGTGATAAGGAGCTAATGATACTGCCTGTCTCTCAACTCAAACTGAGCTATGGGAAAGTAGAGACACCAATTACTGTACAAAGTTACACATGGCTACTCTTGCATGACTTTTAGAAAGGCAGATAACTGGAAAAAGGACAAAAAAGGCGTTTTGTGCGAGTCAAGTGCACAAACGCCCTCTATGCTCTTCTCGTTAATGTCACTGACATTACTCCATTTGCACAGTTTAAGCCTCTTCTAAGAAGAATCATGTTAGCTAGTTCAAGGCTTGAATTTGTATTCTGAAGTAGAAAAAGTACATAAATGAAAAAGCCACAATGAAACAGACAGAAACAAGTTATGTAGCAGTGCCTTTGTGCACCAGTATGAAGGAAGTGCCTCCTAGTGGAGAGTGCATGCAAAAGATAGACTGCTGTGACCATAGATTATGTCATACATTGACATTTTGAGTTGATTATTCATCCCAGTAGCATTAATCTGCAAATAACCTGGTAAACAAAATAGATTTGCCCTTAAATTATAACAAAATGCAGCTATTCTGCAAAAAAAGAAAGATTCAACAGTTTCAACATATACTGTATATCTTCAGCATTCAGTTTACTGAATGACCATAGTAAAATGTTTCCTGGATTTAGTCCTCCTCCATTAATTAATTTAGTTGTGACAAGTTATTATATTTAGGCCTATCCACAAACACAAACACACACCCACACCCACACACACACACAGCTCACCTCTCCTCTCGGATAAATGGAGTCAAGAAGCGAGTGTTGTCATCTTCATGGCTGCTTTGCTGGCTGCTCTGCTGGCTGCTGCAGTGTCACATGAAAGAGAAGTGAGTGTGTCAATCATTCACACACAGCATGCTTATATTAAACTGAAAGTTGAAGGTGTACATCCATTTCATCTCATGGTATTTAAGAAAAGGTTGTTGTAAGTAATCTCATGAATCAGGGTTATTAGTTACTATGTGAACTACTGTGGTATATTTGCCCTGCAAACAAGAAACACAAGGCGAAACAAAATTAAGAAAAGGCATGGCATAAATAGACCCTATTTTATAAACTTGACAGCTAATCTTTGTCATTACATTCATTTTCAGCTTGTTTGCACTACATCATGTAGGCCCCTGCAGGGTAAAAATATCACTTTCTGTCATCTCTTGCTGCTGGGTCCCACATCAGCTGTCCAAGATCCTGCAAATTAAGTGTCAAATATGTGTGGCAACTAGGTCTGCCTGGATTAGACGCCTGTGCTGTGGCTGCACATACCAAATGATAACACTAGAGGGGGCTATATGACATAGCCTATGAAAAAGATAAGGCTCCTGATAATAAGAAAGAGTTAGAGAGAAAATAACAAGCATGAGTAGTTAGAGATTTTTGACTGACTTCCCTATTATAAGAGTCTGCTGTCATTTGGTCCACACTGACATTTAAAGCTCCATTGTGTAACTTTTTAAGTTGATTCTTAGCAAAAAAACTTTGTTTTTTCACAAATATGTGCTCCTTCATGTGTAATTACTTACAATCAAACAACTGTAGCTAAAACGTTTTTGAAATGATTGCTAGCTTAGCTACAAGTTAGCAATCAAACACAACAAAGGCTGGAATGGCGTTTTGAGCCAACGTTAGCAATCAAACAATCATAGATAGCTAAAACGTTTTTGAAATGATTCCCATCTTCTGTTATTGTTTGTAATTAGAAAAGTTTATTATTTCATGGATTTCACAAATCTCAGAATGACGTTATGCCGTAAACCGTTTAAATCTGAGCATGCGCAACTCACATCGGCACTCGACTTACATTGGGGAGTGACAATAAGAACGACTCACGCGTATGAATCATAGACAGTTAAAGAAATGGACCAACGGATCCCATTGTTCTGGACGGAGACCAGTGAAGACTATTAGAAACACTTTTCCGGTGATATCTGAGCGTTACTGCGCAGCCTCCAACTGAGCTTGATAACGTAGATGTGACTCGAGCAACCTGTCTGAAAGTTGTACGTCTTCTGGTAGCTGTGCCAAGAGAAATCTCCATAATTTCCAATCTTGCAGACGGAGATTGTAGGTACACATGTCAGGAGATAACATAGGCACAGGCTAATTATTGATAACTAAAATGCTAGTTAACGTTAGTAATTAAACCTACACAGCTAATGGAAGTCCAAACTGTAAATGTGCTGTATTTATATAGCACTTTTCTAGTCTTAACGACTACTTAAAGCGCTTTTACATCATACAGGATACATTCACCAATCACACACATTCATACACTGTGGCCGAGGCTGCCGTACAAGGTGCCACCTGCTCATCAGATAAACATTCACACACATTCACACTCCAATGCGCAGCACTGGAGGCAACTCGGGGTTCAGTGTCTTGCCCAAGGACACTTCGACATGGGACTGCAGGGCCAGGGATGAAACCACCAACCTTCCGATTGGCAGGCAACCGCTCTACCACTGAGCCACTGTCTGCGAGCTTTTCCTGACAATGCGTGATTTGTCGACTATGCCACAGCAAGTCGCTTGTTTATGAAACAATCCATAGCCTAGTTTTACAAAACGTCTGCTATGGAGCCATAATGTGAGGTACAAGGTAATGGAACCTTTTATACATTGTCGTGTTTCGCGGGAAAAAGAGAACTCTGCGACCGCCGGCAGATTTAAAAGCCGGTTGCAGCTGGAGCATCATGCCTATTCTCTAGGGCATGTAACAGAGTTGCCAAGGAAGTAAAAAAGATAATTAAAATGACAACGGCAAAGCAACAAGACCAAAGTTAATATTGGAGTGGCTTTTCAAAGATGGAAAGAGCTTTTATGGAGCAAGGGACGCTGAAGTTGCCCGCTTTCTTCTCTAAAGGTAATTCTGCCTATTTGTGTAAATTCTAAGTTTTATAGTTTGTTTGTTTGTTTTATTTGGATCCCCATTAGCTTCAGCAATCACTAAAAGCTATTCTTCCTGGGGTCCTAC
>NC_045735.1:10572702-10573034 GCF_008692095.1 Etheostoma spectabile | reverse complement strand
TGACAATACTCATAACATTTCATTACACACTCATACATACATTTGAAAATACAAATCATAAGTAAATCTTACAGTTAACACAATTAATATAAAAAATTAAACAAAAGACACTACTCTGAATAGATTAATCTATTTTAAGAAATACAATAACAAAACAAGCTTAGCTTGGCTAACCTGGCATGGTTGTGCATAACTCTAGAACAATGTCTAGGATACTTTTCCTCTCGTCGATGATGAAACAGGATTACATGTTATAGCATTTGGAGAAAAAAAATGAAGTGGTTTTGAAATAGTATCGAGTAAAAGTTGACATATTCCAGTCTGTGATTATC
>NC_045735.1:10571237-10572681 GCF_008692095.1 Etheostoma spectabile | reverse complement strand
TTTTAGTCTGAATAATTCCTAATTTCTGCTTTTTTAACTCAAACATTAGGTATAATTTTCTTATAAATGAGGTTTATTGACCATAAATTCCTAAAATAACTGTAAAACTAAACTTAATAAGTTAGTGTTACGTAGTGTCTACCTTGGATCATAAACGTAATCATATGTGTCGTGATTTCCCTGGCAGACAACACGCTTCATGCAGTTGTAACACAGACTAGCTACAGCTAGTCTACCGTTAGCTACAGCTAACCGCTGCATGAAAACAATGGAGACACTAAGAGCTAATTTTGGTTTCATTGACATTGTTCATACTGCTCAGAGAAATATATTAAACACACAAACCTCCGCCTTACACTATTAATCTTGTACAATATACGGAATAACAATAACACTGATATCATTAGCTTGAATTTGTTTGGGAACCTGATAGCTGATCAAAGCAATGAAATAGTACCAAAATAACATCAAACTATTATTTCACTGGAAGGAACTGTCACGGACACTAATTTCACATTCAGCCACCGCAGGAGTTTAGACACACATAGTATGGGAGAGGGTAAAAAGTAATATTCAGTTGGTTGTCATGTACAATTTCACCACTAGATGGGAGACATTCTTACACAATGTAGCTTTAAGAATTAAGCCGTTCTGTTGGGAAAGGTTTTCATTAATTCACACCAACTCTGAGGGGTGCCTTAATCCAATTCCAACCGGAGCAATGCTCTACAAAAGGCTGAAGGGGAATGTATGAAAAAGCATATTTTGATAGTTAAGACTTTTCCTATGCCATAGATGCACCCTGAACATAGTTTTTAAACTTAAGTAGCGGTTACCCAATCATTTAACCTCGTATTGAGTCCCAATGTGTTATTTTTCTCAAAAGAAGTGAAACAATCGTCTCAATATTTATTTATCTTTACTCAGTTAAACTGGATGACATCAAAAACAAATGACCTCATCACATTGGCATGGTTTTTCAAAAGGAGTAAAGTAAAAGTCAGCATTAAAAAGTCTTTGAAAAGCTACATTAAAAGGGTGGTTTAGAATTTTGGACATAAGACGTTATTTCCAAGTTAGCCAGTGTGTGTTTTTTTTATCAGTGGAGACACTTTTCATCCAGTCCTTCCAGTTGCAGATTTTGCTGGTGCTAGGCTAGCGCAAGTCAACCATATCTGCTAGCCTGCCATTAAAAACAGTCTGCGCCGAAAAGTAAACAGAGGACCGCACTACAGTTGGGACACTATGGCATCTCCAGCGGATGCTGTCTCTACTGACACACTTTCTCTTTCTGCCCTTTTAGCATCCATCTCTATTAGTTTTTCGTATGTGTATTCTGGCTCATACCTTCCTCGTCTTCAAAGTCAGAAACATTGGCATGGCTTTTAAACGTGGCCATGGTACTATATCTTGTTGGTTCCTTTGTGCAATGTACTCTGCTTCT
>NC_045735.1:10538054-10571227 GCF_008692095.1 Etheostoma spectabile | reverse complement strand
GTGACAGCGGCAGGTAAATAAACTTGTGTGATAATCATATGAACCGGCTTTCTCGGTTGCCTAGGTAATATCACTCCGCCGCTGCTACCAACTACAGGGAACAAAGTATAACTATTGCAATGCGATGCAAGGGTAGTTTTATTTCTAACATTCTATCAACAGACATTTACATTGATAGCCTGGCGTTATAATTTATTTACCTTTGGTGTACTGTGGAGTGGGTAAGAATGGTTTTATTGGCAGGCTAGCAGATACTGTTGAATTACGCTAGTCTAGCACCAGCAAACTCTGCACCTGGAAGGACAGGATGAAAAGTGTTGAAAACTGTCTCCACTGACAAAAAACACACTGGCTAACTTGGAAATATGGTCGTATGTCCAAAATTCTGAACCACCCCTTAAGGTTGAAAAGATGCATTCAAGTGTGGCATATAGTACAGTACCATTTATGCATTTAAGCAGTTGGTATGTATAAACATTAAACTGACACTGTATATTGACAGTACAGAGCCAATATCAGTGGATTCATTCAGAAATTGACACCTTTTATTACCACATAGCCTACATAAGATGAAACTTTTGTGTGTGTGGAATATAACTTGAGCTCAACTCCCTCATGTCTCAGCTCATGTCTTGTCTGCACCAAGTATAGAGGATCTGCAAGCTGCTCTCTCAGAGGAGGGAAATATATGCCATGAATGCAGATGTGTTTGTTCGGGTTTATGCAAGTGTATATATATGTATCCTTTTCCTTTTTGCGTGTTCTTTTAAAATTAAGAACACAGGAAGTTTACCTGGCATGGGCCCCACTGAATTATTCATTGCTTAAACACAATTGATGGAATATGCACTTTCAAAATGACAGCAAAGAGGTGTAACAACATAATGTCAATTTTATAGCCAGAGTTGCAAGGCATTGCAAACCATCTACAGCAGGGATCTTCAACAGGGGGTCCAGGACCCCTAGGGGGTCCTCAGTGTCAATGCAGGGGAGGCTCCAAATTATTGTTGATTTTTGAAAACTTTTTCAAAATTTAAAAAGTTTAAATATGAATCCAACATATTATTAGCAAATATAAATCCCCACATCTTACTGTCCTATCGTCAAGGTAGTAACTAAGGCCATCCACAGATGTGTGCAACGTGAATGTTAAACATTAGCATCATTTATAATATAAATTATGTTTAATGTTAAACATTCATGAAGTTTTAATTTAATTAAATTGGGCCTACAATAAAGCCTAAAGCCTTTACACATTTTTTCAAAGCCTAATAATTGTTGGCATTATTATATATAATCATGATGGACAAGGTGATAGACCTCGTCACTCGCTCTGATCCATGACAATACTTACAGAACAAAAGACTGCACAGACTCTTTCGATCACTTTATGACCAACATAATTGCTAAAAAATGGTGAACTAACAAGTTATTCAAGTACATTTTCCTTCTCTTCTGCTGCTGTGATGAAGCAACTGTGATGAAGAGCTTGTGGAGCTATTAACATTTATTCAAATGGATAACGATAACTCATCTGGTTTTTTGTTTTCCTTAAACGCTTTGTTTGTGTGTCTGAAATATTGAAATGCTTGGACGAAATAGAAGCAGTGAAGCCTGGTGAAAGCTATTGCACCACCTCCTCAAAATAGCCCTGCTGTTATCAGCCTGCAGAACACCAGACTCCACGCAGTCTGCAAACTTCCACTGTTCCTAGATGCACAAAATCGCACAAAAAATCTGACACACACAATCACATAACCTAACACACACACAAACACACACACAATCACATAATCTAACACACACACACACACAATCACATAATCTAACACACACACAATCACATAATCTAACACACACACAATCACATAATCTAGCCCACACAACCACACAACACACACACACACCACCCACACACACAACACCACTCTACAACACACACACACACACACACAACCACACACACAACACATCATCTACACCACACACAACACAAACAACACACACACCCACACACACACCACCCACACACACACCACACACACACACACACACACACACACACACACACACACACACACACACACTTCCTACTTTCATATAGTGATAAGCACCGTCAGGAAAGTGACTCGCTCTGAAACATGTTTTAAAAGAGTTCCCTGAACACAAACCAGTAAAATACATTAAAAGGAAATATGTTTATGAATCATAATTCTGTTGATAATGGTACTGCAACCTCAGAAAGGGATTAGTAGTACTTTACTTTTTTGTCCGCAGGATTGCACCTAAATGAAATCATATGTGTAGCCTATCATTCCAGTTTTCACCATGATGGTAATATTATAGGTTATTTGTGATTAAATATGAAATACATACACTATATTAGAGCTTACGCATTGACTCAAGCAGCAATTTTTCTGAAAACAATTCTTGCTATTTTACTGCAGCTCCTGTGATGCTTTTTTAACAAAATGTTCAAACTCGCTGTATGTGCGCATGATTATTTCCGCCAATCAATTTGTTTGTGGTTGTTACCATGGTGAATCGTAGTATCATGGCTCCACTCATGCTACTTTTTTTATTGTGGTGGTGCATGCACTTAACTCTAAGTCAACCTACTCTGAGTTGATTAAACCAACTCGAAAACTCAGTTTCCCATCTCAGGGTAAATCAACACAGGGATCGAGGTTAGAGTTTGATAAATCTCCATCCTGAAACCGAACCTTGCACTATTCCTTGTTCAGTGTTGTTTTTTTCACTTACGGATCTGGTAATGTAGCCTGCAGCTGCACAAGATTTTGTATTTCCATGTTCTATCTGTTTCATACCATATTAGCTTATTTAGCATTTTATGTTATGGCAAGCACTTTGAATTACTGTTGAGGTGCTGTACAAATAAACTTACCTTGCATTTCTGCAGGTGCAGCTCATGTTAGAACAAGAGGAGCTGAATCTTATGAGAACATCCTCTTGTTAACGTACGTGTTCACAGCCAATCATGCCCCATACTCTGGCTGTAAAGCCTGAGCCAATGTGCATGCCTCTAGCGAGACACTGCTGTTTGTATTGTTACAATGGGGCTATTTTTGGAACAATCTTTAATTATATATTAGGCTGTCAAAAAACTGCCCTCAATGCAGCAATAATAAGTTAATGTGGGCAAAGGTGCTGACTTGATTGAAAATATCTATGCGAACATGGGGTACAGCACACTGTCCTGAACATGACAAACCTATATCAATAATTGAGTTAAGATAAACATTAAGATCTGGATTATTCAAGTCACTCCCACACTGCTTTAAGCCTGTAGATGTTTGGTATATACTACATGCAGCTAGTAATAAGTAGCAGATTGAGGAGGAGCCATGTCGTCTTAATGCCATAACCTGACGTTAAGCTGAGGAACGCTTGTTAGAACAGTCCCCATTACACCCCGAGGGGGAGCCGGGCTGTACTGATGGCGCGCTGGATAATGAAGCATTTCACACACAGTGAGGTTGTCGGGGTTATGCAATCAAGACTCTGGAGACTTGATATTTTCCACTCAGACAAAGATAACATATTGATGGAGTGAGTAATGAAGTTGTTCCTGTCCTGCCATCTGTTCCCAGTGATAACTCTTAGGATACAGCAAAGGAATAACTACCAGCTATTCCATTTCTTTTATTCAAAGAACTGCACTTGTTATTACACAGTGCTCCAAACTCTCAGGTAAAATTAAAAACATGACTTAGCTCATTGCAAAACATAAACTAGTCAAAAAATAGTTACTTCAAAAAAAGTTTAAATCTCATTCTAGATGGGAGTTCTTTTGGTGTACTCATATTCTCTTTGTGAGTCCTCCACATAAGTTAATTCCTAGAATCACAAATAAAACTGATTTAGACAGTTTGCAATCTTTGTATATATTTTCTTAATTTGAAGGGACGGATGGACAGCATTGGTGTATGGTGTAGTATATCCAGATACAAGTACACATTGCGTTTTTTCCTGATTTTAGTAACACTTAACTGAAAATATTGCATACTTATTCAGAATACCTTTATCTAGCGTTTTTATAAACTACAACCCCTCAACACACTCATTTAACATGTTTAAATTAGGAAGGTCATTTTATTGAAATTGCTAAAACACTTTAATTTTGAGGGTTGATTGATTTTCTGGACCCTATGCCCTTTCCTCTCGTGCCACCATCACATACTGTATCTCAGGTGTCGGTATACTTTATCTCAACTGTCCATCTGATTAGATGAAACCGGTTGATTTTGTAAACCTCTTAACCTTTCCTCTAGTACTGCTGTCGCAAGTTTAAGATAGCCCTAAAGTATCATCTGAGCCCTTTGTTTTAAACAGAATCAAGAGTGTATATTTATGATCCCAGGAGTAAGAAGTCTGTTAACGTTGGTGTCCGTGTGTCTGCATTCTGGTCAATTCTTTGGGTTTAACAATCATTCGCATGCATCATTTTAGCAGCTCAAATTTATGAACTTTACATTTCTTGTAAGCTTAACCTATCTTAAGTTGTGCCCTCTAACCTTCACAAGGCTCACATGGGTCGGTCTCATATTCCCTGATCCATTTGTATACAAAAGAGTAAAACCCAACAATCAAAACACTAAGATGAAGCCTGCTTTAATTAAAAAAAAAAAAACTAATTAGCTGGCCAATAAATGATAGGACAAGATCTACATTTCACTTACTTAAACTGGTTTCATTTGTCATGTTGTTGTTTTTTGCAAGGATGTTGTTTTCCAGTACTTAAGTCACTCTATACTTACTACCAAACAGTGAAGTTCAGAGCAATGAATTCAAAAAAACATGTTACTATACCACACAGCGAAAAAAGATGGAGTAGAATGTATGCTACTAAAAAGAGCAAAGGGAGAAGACTCAGGATAACAAGAACGCACAAATACTTAGAAAAGCACCTTACAAAATAAACACTGTAACTACCTTGTATTGAACTGTGTGGACATTAAACGGCTGTTGATCAATCATTAAACCCTGAAAGATGAAAAGAGACCTCAAGCTACACAGAAGTGTAACTGTTTAATGACCAGCTTTACTCTCTTTCAGTGATTGATACAACACTATAGTGCAGGTAGCCTTGAAGCAGCATGGAGGAATTAGGTACGATGTGGGGAGAAGAGGGGAATGAGGAGAGGTGAGTAGAGAGGGCCCATACCAACCTGCTCTCACTGACTTGCTCCTTCTTCTGTCGGACCTTCAGCCACTTCCTCAACAGAAAACGCTTGCGTCGTGGAGAGGCACTGGGTGTGGAGCAGCGCGACCAGGAAGAGGTGGCATCTTCATCGCTGGATGGTGTGATCTCAATGGAAGGCAGCTGGAGGTACTCCTTAGAGCCAGAGCAGGATTGGGTTGGGAGGTGGCCGCTGGTTAGCCGCCCCCTTTCAAGCTCCCTCTCGCTGGGCACATTCCTCATGCGCCGCATCTTAAAGCGCTTGCGTCGCAGCGTCGGGGTTGAAAAGCTGGATCGCACAGAGCCATCCGACACGGCGTTGGCTCCTCCGTCTGAGTATGCTGGAGAATCGCTTGGGACACTCACCTGGAGCGAAGGGGGCCTAAGAGTGTCACTCATGGTCCTGACTAGCGTTCTAAAATAATAATACAAAACCTACTTTTTTGAGATCCTTGGTTGAAAGATCTGCAAATGCTGCAATTCTGCAGCTTGAAGGGCTATTACCTGCAGAAAAGTTGAAGTTTAGGGCTAGAAAGATGAGGCACCTTTCAGATCTGTGGCACTCTTTGGAGGACCTCTCACAGACCCCTCAGCTCTGCTTGTTTATTTTAAAGCCCTTTCTGCGTGCCAGCCAATGGATTGAAAGACTGGCTGAGAAGTCCTGATAGCAGATATCTTGGGCCTGACTAAGTCCTTCTGCTGCTCCTCAGCTGTTGGTTGATATGTATCAGCTTGGTGGCTGGCTGACAGACTGTGAAGAGCGGTCTAGTGGCAGTAAACTCAGGCTGGAGAGGAGAGGGCTGGATAAGATAACAAAGGCTGCTTCTGTTCTGAGAGCAGCAGATGAAACATGTATAAGGTCTGTCAGGGAGTGTAACACAACTCCTTTGCTGGTCCTCCCCA
Source organism: Etheostoma spectabile (assembly GCF_008692095.1). Taxonomy (NCBI): domain Eukaryota; kingdom Metazoa; phylum Chordata; class Actinopteri; order Perciformes; family Percidae; genus Etheostoma; species Etheostoma spectabile. The sequence goes on along the minus strand of NC_045735.1, from coordinate 10,565,124 downwards.
GGCACCGGCAGGCCAACACACACACACACAAACACACACACAAACACACACACACACACACACACACACACACACACACACACACACACACACACACACACACACACACACACACACACACACACACACACACACACACACACACACACACACACACACACACACACACACACACACACACACACACACACACACACAGCTACTGTTGAAGCGTAAAAGAGTAAGGCACCAACTGTTAGCCCTTGATTATTGATGCTGATATTGTGTAAAGGCTGGGAGGTTATTTGTTGTCACTTTGTGCTCATTTTAAAGTTGTTGCAGCAGAAGAAGTCACTGTCATTCCGGGTTGTGCCCATGCCGGAGGGTGAGGTCCGTCTTGTGCCCCAGTGTGTCGCTGTCTTCAAGCTGTTACTGCCTACAGGTTAGAGGGAGGTGATAGGACTGCAAGGCTGAGGGTGATGATGACCAAGATAAGCAGCCACACTTTAAACACATAAACAAACACACACACGCAGGCACATCATTTAAAAAGGCAGACATAGTGTACAGGAACACATACAGTCAGATACCATGATGACTAGTCACATGAAACAGGCAGCACTTGTGATTAGATGCACAAACACACTCACACTTTATCAAATTCTGATCTACTCAGCATACAGTGCCTACTCACCACCATGCACCAGCCCAAGTGTGTCAATCCCTAACACCTTTCTTCCATAATAACTTCCCTAAGTGTATCAAATACCTTTAAACATTATGTCAATTTCCACAAACAAAATCAGCAATAACAGACAATCTGTGTAGATCACACCCTCTGTACACAACAGATATTTAAGTGGTGGCCAACTGCTTTATAGGTTAAAGGGCATCCGCAAAAATAATAAGAGTACACCACAGTGAGGGCATTTGCTCACAAATGAGAAAACTAAAGAACCTTCTCCCCAAATGTTTAACCTTGACAAAGGAGCCATTGTGCTGGCTGCCTATTTAATGAGAAACCCTTGAGTATTGCAGAAGGCAGGCCAATACAAAACCTGTCAGTTTTGCAGGTGCAACTGCCAAGCAAACAGAACAAAAATAAAATAAATTGAGAGAAAACCATCACAAAGGAAACAGTCAGAGTTGAGTGGGAAAAACAAAGTCAATAGTAAACACCACCGTCTCCGTTCTTCTAAGCTATGCTGTTAGAATTATAGAATTCTCGCTCTACACATATGGCTTTCTCAGCTGGTCACCTATGAGGTGAGAAACAAATAGCAGGGGTAACGGGTATGTGTCTACTGAGATAGAACAGAGAGCACGCACTGTTTGCACAGAAATATCATATAACCTAATAGTACCACCCACTACCATTACTACGACTACTAATAATGATTTAAAAATATTTCACAATTTAATACATTAAATGTATAGAATGAAAAATCTTTTTACAAAGCTTATTTAAGGTAAGTTTTAAAATCTGGCCAAAAGGTTTAGCCAGAATGTTCCAGTGTCAAAAACCCTTTCAGACTATAGAATACATTTGCTGTCTAAATTAACAACATCAGAAATGTGAAAGGGGCTAATTTGTAACTGCTTTGGAATCTGAACAAACGCTGTCTCTACTGTAAATCTAAGCTTTGTTGCTGCTCTGACTCAGAGAGGAACACAACAGTGCAATAATTTAGCCTAGAGGCAGTGAAAGCATGAAAAAGCCAAGTGAGGACAGGCCTGATCTTAACGTTGATCCAAGAGACTTAACAGAAGCAGGATTTGACAACTGCACTACAGACAATACTATAAGGCCAAGACAACAACAAAGAAAGAGTCCAGAGTTGCTAGCAGAGGGTTTTTAAAGGAACAGCCAAGCAACTAAAGTGATTGTAAAATTCATATCTTGCATCCTGAACCTTGAACATTACGGACTGCTGAAATATAATATAGACAATAATGACGTTTATCAATATCTGTGTTCAGAATAAATACATTTTGAGTGTGAGTGAGTAACCTATGACTGACATCCACAGACATATACAACTATCATAGCAAAGCAACGTAATGTTTCATTCATTAATGTTTCAATTCGTAATGTTTGTATTTATACTGTGCCCTTTAGTTAGAACATAAATGCAGAATAAGACTTAAGAGAGGCACCATAAGTCGTTCTAGCAGAATGCAGATACAAAAATTTTTAAGTACACTAAAACATTTCCATTTTGAAAAGCAGGATGTTAACCGTTAAAACCATGTAACACAAGCACATTGCATCAGTTTGTTCATCAGTGTAGCCTGATCGGTTGTGTCAAAGGCTGCAAGTAGGTCAGCAAGCACAAACACTGAGCACTGACCGCAATCTGCAGCTATCAAAATGCAAATGGAGATACTGAAAGAAGCATGACTGAGACTGCTTCGCCAATAATGGATAACTTTTTCAATAACTTTGTAAAATAAAAGTCATTTGGAGATAGCCCTATATCTTTCCCCAGTAAATACCAAGTACTGAACTAGAATTAGCCATGAGGTGCAAATCATTCTCTTTTCTCATTTTGAGGCACTATAGATGTGAATTCAAACATTGCTGTCTGTGTAATAGAGATAGCAAGTCAAATATTTAGGGCTCCCTTTGGATTTCAGCACAAATTCATTCACAAATATTTGACTCAAAGCAATTGGACTATTTAAAAGGTCAGCGCTAAAAGACAGGAACACTGTGCAAAGTGTGCAAAATTCCCCATTCTTGGTGAATAAAAACCTTTTCAAATTTGTACTTATGAAAGAGATTTGTTGTTTATATTGCACTCAATGAAGGAACAAATCATATCTCAACTATTTTAAATTTCAAAAGGTTAAATATTAAAAGGTCTAAATTAGACATTCTACCACATACATTAGGTTACTTCTCCACATAATCTTTGTTTTCTGCTATAACAAATGGCTCAACATTTTGTACACTGCTTTTTATTTTAAAAAAAATTATCAATGAGAGAACTATTAGACAAGCTTTAACAATCCAAGTATTTAACAAAATGAAAACAATATAAGAACCCAACCTTACTATGTTTTTACAATGATGTATTCTTCTAATAAAAAAATGCAACTGGGTCTTAATTAATGATATCCTTGTATGTGACAAATGATAAAGATAGAACAGACCAATAATAGACAAAAACATTAGCTAATTCTCCTCTCCACTTGCATTAATACATTATGATGAACTCATTGTTTAGCATTCATTAGAAGATGTGTGAATACTATGTAGGCATATTCCACCGTGGCACTGTTTATGTTCCATTAAACAAGTGCAATGGAGAGCTAAGCAAATGCACACATAACCACACACACTCCGACCTGGAGGCGGAGTGTGGAGGTGGGTAGATATCATGCATTAATAATGACAAGACGTTTCCTGTTACAGTTTCACACCTTCTAGGAGCCTCAGGTCATGCTTTGGCACCGCAGGGCTTAACTTAGCCGAGCAGGTGATGTCATTGCTGAGCATATGGGCATGGCTGAGGATTTAGTTAAAGAGTGTCATTTTTTTTTTGTCATGTATTAGAAAAGAGAAACTGTGAAACACTGCTCTCTAGCTGGGAAGTGTGTTGATACACCTGTGCAGTGTAAGTACACTATGATAATATTAAAAAAACACAGAGTACACAGCAGGACAGACCCAAATGGTCGAGCCGTCTTGTGTCTCAGTGCCTTGTGCACTCTGCCATGCATACGTTAGCGGAGTCAACAGATGGACCTACCACTGAGACACTTTGCTGTTACAGCTGAGATAGAGATCACAGTTTTCCATCACCATGATGGCTACACAGCCCACAATGACCATGTGATTACATGCCTTTTACGCGTCATTACTGACCATCAAAGTTCAGCTCTATTGTTCAGCTGGGTCTCTATTCTTAGAGCTGTGTCAAAGAAAGACCGTGGGCAGATTACAGAGGCATGCTGATGCTGATTGAACTCGAAGTTGTAAAAATATATGCAGCATTAGGTGCTCTCATTAGTCAAATTAATTCTGTATAGCGACACAAAACAGAGCCTCAACAATGAAGAGGCCGCTGTTACAATCGTTACCAATCTATCTGTATAGATACAGGATAAAAAAGGTCTGGATGCTGGATGCTTGTACAAATGTATTTAAGTAAATCTCAGTAAATCTAACCCGAAATAAGATAATTATTGTGCTAAAAAACTAATGAATGGTCAAAACGGATGTGAAAACCATCCATCCATCTTCGGATGGGAAAGAAGATCCACAAGTGCATCTTAAGTAATTTCTTCCATATTCTCCTTGGCAGATTAAACTATTGAGAAACTATATGCAAAAAGATGGAGAAAGTAATGATCCTTATAGGCTGAATGATAGGTTACGACATCTATGACCGAAGAGCAAAAAGTAGGAAGTGCCAAAGGAAACCAGGGTCCAGAGGTCCCTTCTATGAACTCAACTCAATACTCAAACCTTTTATACCAACAAGTCAAATTAACATTCAGTTTATTACACTCATGTGTTTTACAGTATATTATTCATGTGAAAAAATAAACAACACATGCAAGAAAGAATCTAATAATCTGAGTGAAATGTGATGTGTGTACTGTGAGCCCCCTTCATCTAACAAAAGCTCTATTTTCAAAGGGGATAAAAAAGGAGACAAATAAGATGAAATAATATTTTCACATTAAATATTTATACCCTGTCTCTGCGTGATCTTTTTCTCAGAGGCATGATGCTATTGATGTGCCCATGGATTCCATACCAAACAAACCACTCCCCATATTAAACCTGACCATTGAGGAATTACTCATTCATGTAGGAGTGCACCAGGGTTGCAGTATGTTATTACGATAGAACTACTAGTGATTGGGAAATATTGCATGCACTGCGAAGCTATGATGAGATTATAAACCCTGCTCACATAACAAGCTTCACTCCATCTTACCTTTTGCCTTTCCTGTGCTACTCTACTGTATAAATCTGTACGAGCACTCCAGTCACACGAGCATATCATTGAACGCAGACTTGCTGTAAAAACAAAACAAAAAACACATTGTACTGCAAAAGACCCGCAGTCAGAATAGACTACTTTCTTTCATTTTTTTTTTTTTACTTACATTAACAGCTACAAAAGCTTAAAGACTATCCCCATAAGGCTTCCTCACAAATTTTGGGGGTTTCCATTAGCTTACATATACAAACTTTTAACATACAGCTACTTAAATTATGTAGTCTGATGTGCCAAAAGTGCACACTTCTTAATGAGAGCAGCCACGCAATCGTTCTCCAGTTCTCATCACAAACAGGGCTGCCTCCTCCTCTTTGGTCCTTTCTGTACTGATTAAAGCCATAGCTTTCATCACTTATTTAGACACTATGCCTAAAAATAGCCTAGTTACATTATGGAAACAGACACAGCTCTTTGGTGCAGTATGTAGTATTAACACAGTATGTAGTATGATGTGAAATTGGTAGTGAAGACCAGAGAGTCACAACTGTGATGAAAGGCAGTTTAAATAAACTGAACTGTTTCCTAAAGAAATCTGACTAAATGAGGTTGGTTGGTTTCAAAATGATTGCATTTTAATTAAGGAATGCTACAACTAAATGGTGCTGATCCAAATTGGCCAAATCTGTTGTGAATCAATTTGAGTTGAAAGAAGAAAAAACATGCAGTTGCAGAATAATACTTTATTTTATACCTACGTGTTCTTCACAAAGTTTTCAGAAGGATGGATGTCACATCTTCACTGAAACACTCATCATACAGTAGCTGACTAATTGGTAAATTGGTACACATAATAGGCTTATTTGATTCCCAGTGGATGTTTTTTAAAGCAAAGTCAAAGTAGGATAAAGAGCACAACCTGAGGGTGAAGGAGAATCCATCAACATCAAATGATCCAGTTAAACAGCCTTTTATGAATAAATAAGTAACTAAATATGTGTACTAATGCACAGGTATATCTATTGGGAAGTCCACCTTGGAAATAACATGGAAAACACAAGGGATAGAAGCAACTTTTGCTGACTTTGATCAATATCAGCCCTGAAGAGATTTTAAAAAATGCCACCAAAAAAAGTCAACTGAATCAAATTAGCTTACATAAATCCAGTATAGCTGGATTCAGCTTTCAAGGCACCAAATACAAAACCAGTTTCTGGTTCTTAACATAACCGCAAGATTATAACTAAATTATATTATAACTAAATAAGATCTGATTAGTTCTATTAGACTTTATTACCAAAATTAGAAGCCATTAAGTGAGGCTTGTTAATGAATTGATGGCCAGACAGTATATTTGGACTCCCATTTGTTGTTGCTAATATGAATGGGTTTATGTAATGCGGTGTTACTCTTGTACAGGTGGACCCCAAACGTTGCAAATTCCTTTACTTTAGACTCCTAATTACATCCTTTTCAGATTTTAAGATAATATACCAACCCATATCGTCAGAGCTTATAAATACAATTAAATCTTTTGAAATATATAAAAAAATCGGCTCTGTTTCCCCTTTTGGAGCTTCATCAGATAACCTTCTCCCATCTGAGGGTGTGAGACTGTGCCCTTTTTGAGATCTGTGCTTCTCACAACTTCTCATAGATAATTAACTCACGATCATGTGCACTGCAGTGTTTGCTGACAAACTGAATCATTTTACATTGTTTAATGAATGGATAAATGAATGGATGTATGTATTTCACATAGTCCATGTGATGGAGCGACATATCAGTGAATATTGCCGTAAGCTTTCACAGCTCCTTCTTTTTCAGTAAAAACACTAATACGAAAAAAGGATCCATTAAAATGATTTAAGAAAAGGATTGTCAAATATCAACACACAGGAAATCCAGGCCTAGACCACACAACAAGACCACACAAAATGTGTAACAGGAAGAAAGCTCAACCCACCAAACACATTCTCTAGAACTGATGTTTTGATAATAAACCTATAGCACAGTCATTTCAATAGACTGTAATAGACATTCTTATTGGCAACGTTTATAATAAACAACAAAAGTAATTAGGTTGCTGGTGTTAAGACGTTTAGAATGTACTCTGTGAGAAATCTATGACCAGGGTCACCATTATGACACCTGAAAAGACAGGACAATAATCAGTATATCAGAAATTGACCTAATCAACAAATGAAAAGTGTTTGTCCAAAAAACAACCCTTAAATTATACTGAAACATCTCATCCTGTAATATAATCTATAGAACGATTGTACATTACTAATGAGTTGAAAACAACTGCACTGTCTGTTCACCAACTGCCATTTCCTGTGGGGTTAGGAGGCATTTTCCCAGGCCTGACAGCCACAAAAAGCTGAGAGAAGAGGGGATATCGGAAACTGGGAGACTTGACACTGTGGGATGCATTCAAAGTGGTCTTATTCACAGAGAGAGAGAGAGAGAGAGAGAGAGAGAGAGAGAGAGAGAGAGAGAGAGAGGGCCCCAGCAATAGCCATGGGGATCACTTGCATTGAGCATGTTGCAGTTTTGCTGTGAGTGACCGGGGATAAATACATTGGCAGGACACCTGAACAATATCACGGCCTAGAGTTCTAGAGAACTCTTTTCTTTGATGATGCAGTCATTGTGTTGGTTAATAAATGTCTGAATGTGTCAAGTATTGTGTGCGCTATAAATAAGATTGTGAAGAGACTAAAAATTCAGATCATTAGAACACACACACACACACACACACACACACACACACACACACACACACACATATATATATATACACAGCTACTACACAGAGTTAAGGACTTGAATTTTTAGACTTTCATGACTCGTGCCAGCACGAACATCGCATGTGTCCAGGACTTGAAGTTAGTATGTGAAATATAAAAACAAAGAAACAAAAAAAAGGAACTAGTCATTTCCATGAATGTCGACCGCTAACTTGACTGTAGGTTAACTCATGCAGAGGTGGTGGGGATCGAACGCCCAACCCTGGTGCTGACAGCGCTTGCCAGGTGCAACCACAGCATGTACATAACAATTATCTTTGATAGATGTTTATTTTAACACTTAATAAAGTTAGGTGATGTGAACACAGCAGCGTCTGAGGCAGGCAGCAGGAACTGGACAGACGGGGCAGACGCAGCAGGGGAATAATGAGTCCTTCGCTCAAAACGATGCAGGAGATTCCGAATTCTGCGATAGGCTTTGCGGCAATCAATAGGACTATATTGTGTAACACCCTACTGTTTAATCAACTCAGCCTGTTTAATCAATGTCGAGGTAGGCTATACATTGTGAATCTGACGAGTTTTCCTTGGTTTATTAAACTGCTTGCTACACTGAGATCGTTTCTGATTGACAGCTCAAAACGCCGTATCGAAAGCCACTACTGAAAAGTCAAACTGAGCAGTGAACTTCAGAGGAAAAGTCTGACATGTTTCACCGGCGTCTGAGCTCCGTTTTACCTTCGATTTAAACTCGCCAGCTTCCACAAACTTGTCCGTCCCCCCAGACGTGCACACCGAGGAGGTCTCCGGAGGATGACTTCATAGGCGGCACTCGTCCATGTTTACAGGTTGAATAAATCCGGTTGATGTCGGCTGCTTTGTTTGGCAAACTCAAACCAAGGCATCTCGGAGGCGGAGACCTCAGCCTGTTACTTTACGGATGAGAGCCGCACAGAGCAGACCACCGAGCAGTGACCTATCGGTGTCTGGCCAAACACCACCAATCAACTCCCTCCTTTAACCTCTTAGTGGCCCGAGTGCTGCCTCAAATCCACCTGATTTTTAATTCCCATGATATATGATATTATTCATAAAATGTAGTATCTCTGGACCAGGGTGCATTTGATAGCCTGTTAAATCTATTCACAGGATACTCTACACTCATTTTATAGAAAAGGCAATGATGAGGAATGCATAGAAACTGTTAATATTTACATCATATAGTATATTATATAGGCAAGGCAAGGCAAGGCAGTTTTATTTGTATAGCACATTTCAGCAACAGGGCAATTCAAAGTGCTTTACACAAAATCAGATAAACAGATAAAACACAAGTACAAACAGTTAAAAATCATAAGCATTAAAAACCAATAAAACACATGAATAGACAGTTAAAAACAAAATAGAAACATAAAACACAAGAATGAAAGTTACAGTGCAGCATAAGAAATTTAAAGAAATGAGCATTAATTTAAAGAAAGGCAGCATCAAAAAGAAGGGTCTTCAGCCTTGATTTAAAAGAACTGAGAGTAGCAGCGGATCTGCAGGTTTCTGGGAGTTTATTCCAGATATGAGGAGCATAGAAACTGAAAGCTGCTTCACCCTGTTTAGTTCTGACTCTGGGGACAGAAAGTAGACCTGTCTGGGGGGTTCATAGTGTAGTAGCAGAAAACATTTTTATCCAATCAACACATTGGACAAAAGCAGATATGAAGTGTACGCACATACCATCTATAATTATTCCAGGGTCCTTGACATGAAAAGATTTGAAGGTGATATTTTTTAGATAATTCTTTCAGCAATGTAGAGTTTTATTACATTAGTGGTTGATTAGCCAAATGAGATTTACAGTGTCTATAAAATGTATGAATGTTTTAGTTTTATTGTTTCCCAACACCACTACAAAACTATTTGTGTTTTTTTAACAATGATTAATCCATAAAAGACCCTTTAATGTAAAAGGAAGATTACAGCCTGCAGTGACTCGTCATGTCACAGATCATAAAGTCTGACCTTTTCCGCCTCTTTGGGAACAAAGGGTTAAAGGTTACAGACAATGTGAGCAGTCTGTCGGGTGGGATTAAACTGTGTGTGTTTGTGCATTTCCACAGCACCCTCTCCGAGTGTGACTTTTTCTAGGGTCTTGTGCATGGAGAATGCAAAAGCCTGTTGTCAACTCGGTTCTCGTTTTCTATGGACAAGTTGAACAATGTCTCTTTTGATAAGAAAGTGACAGAAAGAAAGAGAGAGAGAAAAAAGGCAGACAGTCCAACAGATGAGACAGAGACTGATCTGCAGTTATTATCTTAAAACAATCAACATCATTCACTCGAAAAGACTTCTTACCAGAGAAATAAGGCTTCTGAGAAAGCCTCTATTGCTTGAATCTGTCAGTTAACTCATGAGATACATTTTGATTTTACAGGTGTATTTGCTGAACACAGAGATTTAAATGAAACTACAAGTGGCATGTGATGTTCATTACAGTGCTATTTTGCCATCCAGATGACATCAGATATAATTAACCCTAAGCTAGCCACAAACACCTGGTGAAGGGACTCCATTAGGATCTCCCAGGTGTATGACTAACTGGTATTGACTGGTAAGAATTTGCAGAGAAAAAGAGAATTTAATTGTTTTTTTTTTGTTTGTTTGAATTTAAAACAAATTGTCTTCCCTGCTTCTTCTAAATCACTGCCAAAGTCTGTGCGTCAGCGTCCAAGTGTGTTTCTTGTGTGACAGAAAGCTACACTGTCCATTTCTCTAAAAGGGGTACTCAGCCTGGAAATAGCAACTGTTTGATAAGACTCCAATTATACAGTGACAGGGTTCTGTTACAACGACTCAGTGCTCTGAGGAATAGCAAATCACTACAGGTGGCTGTTGTTGTGCAGTCAGTGAAAGTAATTCATGGCACACACTTTGGAACTACTTTGCCATTCATGGACAACACAGCACTGCCAATTGGCCAGCTTGTATACTCATAAAATCACAGTCATCAGTTATCCATTAGCCCCCATGCACAGAGCGCTGGTGTCAAAACAAGAAGAACCCTTTACAATATAAAAAAAACTCCCAATCCCACAATGCAATGTGTCACATTTTAAAGACCCTTTACCCTTGTGGGACTCTGCACTCGTCAGTAAAGATGCAAAATGAGGATGATCCAAAGGGTGCAAAACCTTGATTTACTGCTCACTTTGGAGCAAACTACTGAGTCTCTATGAAAAAGGAAGTAGTGAACAAATGAATGAATGAATGAGGGAGTGATTACAAAAACAGCTCTATCGTAAGAAATATGGCTTTCAAAATTGTGTTAAAAACTAATATGCCTAAAAAAAATATGTTTTATTAACTTGTTTCTGTTATTTTGTCCCATCTGTATGTCTTCTAATAAGTGTAGGTGTATATACACATGCACTGACATGTAACAACCCATCATCTGGTTGAGTTGTCACCATTAGACTTATGTGAATGCTTCACTGTAGAAAAGAAAAAAGTGGAATGCCAAAGAGAAGATGATGTGTTATGAGAGTCTGAGGCATTTCAGCAGTAGGTAAGCCTGTACAAACCTTCAGTAATTAGCTGGGTACTTTGGTGTGATCACTTGAGCTACCAAAAAATAACCTATTAGCACATACACACGTGTACAATCAAGTGAACATAAATGATGCTAGTGATGCCATTTTCTATAATGTCTCTGCATCTATGAAAAGTCTTTGCTAACTACATATGTGATAGACAGTGATAGAGTTTTAACCTAGGCAGAGGGTGAGTTCTGTAAACCTCTAGTCCATGCTGCCACCCAAATGAGCAACTGGAGAAAATTCAACATTTCCCTATATCTGTTGGAAACCTGAACTGGTCTCAGGTTCATTACCCATTTTCTAAGTTAGTTTTAGCACTGTCTGGCTTACCCTATTACTGACCCATCACCTGAAACAGTTTTAAGCTTCAAGCTACCTCAGATTGACATTCATAGGCAACAGTAGTGGATGATGAGGTAAACAAGGGAGGCTATTTACATGTGCGTTACTAAATTGAGACATATAGCTATACTGCACAGTCTGCTGCACAGTACAATTTAATACTAGTAATAATTTATGAGTCTGTGAGTGCTGGAGAGATAGAATACAAGGGAGGAAAGTGGAGAAAAGGAGAGTAAAAGAAAAAGCGGGATGGAGAATGAGAGAGAAGAGACAGAATGAGATGGACAAACGGTGGCATATGTGGGCAAATAATTGGCAAAGTTATTGCAATGGTCCAACACTACATTCTCCCTACCGCTCGGCCTCAAACTGAGCTTGACAACGGAGATGTGAACCTGTGATGTGATGACGTGAACAACCTGTCTGAAATGTGTAAGTCTTCTAGTAGCTGTGCCAAGAAAATCTGAATCACCCAAATCTTGCTACATACCGAAGTATTTCTAATCCATCAAAAAGTTGCTGAAATATTTCATTGAAGATGAAGATCTTGGGATACAATCAAAAGCTCCAGAATAACTACTAATTGGAGCCTGTTGTGACACCGTTATCTTAACTGCTGTTTCCAAAGCCAAAAATCAACTTTGAACCTCAAATTATCTATAATTACCTTCATTGATTCCCTAAAATTAAAGCCTACTGCCAGTGCCATCGCCAACACAGCACAAACCTCTTCCTATAGAAGGTGTCAAAAATAAAAGGAAATTACCATTCAAATTGTCTGATAGGTAATCAGGCATATTTTCTCTGGCTTCACCTCAATTATCCATATCCTTCTTCCTCAAATGTGGACCTTTCATTGTGTTGCTATAGAGAACATTTTGCATCGTCTAATTATGTGCAGTGTAATTTCAGCAAGGTTCAGCGTTGACCAAGTTAGGGTTATTTGCTTGGAATGAGATCTTTTGCGATAACAGACGATATGAAAGAACAAGAGTTATTGTTTCTTTATCATAGCATTTCACCCAATTACCACGACAGAAGAAGCAGCTACAAATCCATCTATATCATGTTGCTCTTCTTTTGCATTTAAAATACATTTTTACATTAGAGGCTGCACATTTACTTTGGAACTATAATCAAATAATTGTGGCATTACCAAAATCACTTTCAGAAATTATCCACTGGTTTGTACATTTTATAAATAAAAACTCAAGAACATGCATATATTAATATGCTATTTCAGACCGAGGTTTGACATCTATCACAAAGCTGTAATTTATAAGCCAGCTTTGATATTGTAGTGACAGAACATCAACAACTAGTAATTATGCAGCCACTGTCATGGGTGTACAGTTACCTGGAAACAGCTACAAGTAGGTAATTAGTGCTGGAAAAAACAGGTACCTTTCCAGATGTAGCTGAAGAAAATGTGGAATACTTTATATTCAGCATCTCTCTGAGGACCACAGTATCAGCTGTTCAATAGTACATAATGAGGAAAGGTTTTTACTTTTTGACATTTATGGCTCATTCTATTTTGCCAAATCCCCGATTCATCCCTGTTGTTATACAATACAACCCTAATGTGTTAAATTGAGCCTGATCTATGAGACAAAAACACACAGTATGTCAATACTTTGTTGCCTTTTATAACCTTTCCATACCAGCACTGTTTAGAGGGAGCAACTTGGGATGCAGCATATAAAAATGTGTTCAATATGCAACAGGTGTAACTATTCCAGACCCTAAGAAACTGGGAATTAATTTAATTTCTTTCTCAAAAGACAATAAGCAGTTCACATCTTTTACATAAACCCTTTGGTGTGTCATCTGCAAGCCAGAAGCCGTTCATAATATAACATTTGTTCCGAATTAACGTCTAATGTCCACTGAGACCAACTGTGAGCTTTTTCTCTGAGTACATACTTTCAGTACTGTTGAAATGCTGTTGTAATTTAGCAGAACAGACAAAGCAAAAAAATGAGAAGAAACGTGCTAATGATTTAATATTTTTCAACAAAGATTTTGATAGGGTATATTTCCAACAAACTTCCATAATGAAAACTATATGGACAGTAATATGAGCTAGCAATTAAATAAAACTTTTCAATTTCATAAATTGGCCAAATGTTAGCTGTTATAGCGTGAGCCAATAATCATCTAAGCCTACACAAACAGCATCACTTAAAAAGGTACCTTGTAGTTTTTGACCAATAGTAGCGCTATGGAGCTATGTTTTTACAAGTGGGTCTTCTCTTGCATGAAAACTCCACAAGGCGCCTATAACCAGGGATAGCAAGTCATGGCCATGTTCTAGCTGAGATGATCCACGTGTTGCATTTAAATACATCTTTGTAATCTGTGGTAAAAAGGTTGTTATGGAAAAAAAACTTCCAAAAAAAGGTATTATAATGCTAATACAATTACACCGTCCAACATCTCTAATATGATCTTTCTGAAGAGGACACCTACGGTCATCTTTTGAAAGAAAAGAAAAAGAGAACAGAATCGGCTGCGGCTCAGTGGTAGAGTGGTTGCCTGCCAATCGGAAGGTTGGTGGTTCAATCCCCGCCCCTGCAGTCATTGTCGAAGTGTCTTTGGGCAAGACACTGAACCCCGAGTTGCCCCCGGTGCTGCGCATTGGAGTGTGAATGTGTGTGAGTGCTTATCTGATGAGCAGGTGGCACCTTGTACGGCAGCCCCGGCCACAGTGTATGAATGTGTGTGAATGGTGAATGTTTCCTGTAGATGTAAAAGCGCTTTGAGCAGTTGTTAAGACTGGAAAAGCGCTATATAAAATTGCAATATGGACTAGTACAATATCCAAATTGCAGGGGGGCGCAATATTTCTTAAATCGTTCTGAATGAGGCACTGTGGGGCTTCAGAGACGTTTCCCCTCTTATTGATTATAAGAGGGGAAAAGTCTTCCCATCAGCAAAAAGTAATAAAATGTAGGGCAGCTTAAAAAAAAACCACTGTGGCAAAAATACAAAGCTTTCATACGGTATGTATTGCGTAAAGGGCCCTCCTAGTCTTTAAAATATAACTGAAATTAGAAATGACTACGAAAAAAACATCAAGCTTCCTTCCATTTAAGTTGTGCTACATATGGCTATGGCTCAGTTTCAGTCTCCGTGATAACTGTGTAGCAAATCGGTTTATAAATAGGTCACAGTTCTTTATAATTACTCACGGAGGCCTTCGCCTTTAATCAGAAGAAGGAAACACTTCCCAAAGAGAATGGAATTGGGAAATCCTTCCTCTCAATTAATCTGGCAGTTAACACATAAAAGGAGGCTTCTCCTACTTTGGAACATAGAATAACAGCCTCCATGTACGAGCTTTATTCGTCTATATAAATCAGTCAAGATAATAAATGCCCCTCAAGACAGAAGGGAAATGAAATGACCGCCGCACTTTGATCTCAAAGGGGAAAACATATGATTTTACAATCTCAGTTTGAACATATGGGAACCTACCCAAAGGGCATGGGGGACAAACTCACTGTCAACAACTTGAGACTTTTCATATTTTGACAGTGAGGATATTTTTAATTTGAAGTAGTTTCACGCAATAAAAAAGGCATACAAGATAAATTATAAATTGTAAGTGTTACAGTGTTTAACTGAAAGCCTTATTTCGCACATTTCTTTGTCAATTTTGGTCTATTTTGCTTTTGATTTATTTAGTAATTGACATTTTGCATTGCTATGCATGTTGATGATCATCCCACCTGCCTTTGCAAGCAGATGGGCATCAGGCATAATAGGCTCAGCATTACACTACTGAACTGTGACCAAAATGTAAGGTGAAAACCGTGCTGCACTGTTACAGTACAGTACAGGTAAAAGGTATTTGTATTGTTTTTTATAATTAATATGTTAACATGTTAACTAATTAATATGCTTACTATTTGAGGAAGATTGTTTTCCCAATTATTAAAATATGACACTGTCTGGAAGAACAGTTGCAAAAGCGGCGGATGATGATGGAGCGGATGATGCCCACATTCTCAACAGGTCTGATGTTAGCTGAGAAACGGCAAGTTTATACGACAAGTAAATATAGGCTACAAAAAGAGTCGCAACACAACGCTGCTCCCATTTAAGATCCAAATGTGCATCTTTCAGTTAACAAGCATTGAACAAACCGAGATAGTAAGTGAAATAAAAGTGAAAGCTAATTCAATAACTCCCATCTCAGTACCCTGTTACAGTATGTATCATGTTTGTTTAAAAGTGCACACGAGCAGTGCATAGAGTAAGAAATGCAACACGTATTAGGGAGCCAGAAACTACATGGAGGGACTCAAGAGAACTGCTGGGTCTCATTAAACTTGTGTAAAATTAATGAGACAAATCTCTAAATCCATTTCTGCTGTAGCTGAGATATGATATATAGGTGTTATGGACACATTTATAAGGTTTTCAAAGCAGCCAAGCGTACCAAAGAAGGATGATTTTAATGAACAGTGTCATCGCTCCATGTAGCCAACAATGAGATTCTGAAGCCCTTTTCATTAAATCTGTGTGTGTGTGACAGCCTTGGGCCTGCTTCAGCTGTGTTGGTGTCTAAGGCCTGCTTGTAGTCGTATCTGTCCTGCAGGTAACTGGGGGGGGGGGAGGGAGATGCTCCCAAGCTCTATAAAAAGCTCCTGTTAGTCCCCTCTGACTCCTTCGGTGTGCTGCATATTGTTTCTTTTCTGCTCTCAAACATCCTCACACCACAGTCTTGACACATCCTCTAACCTGCGTATGGCTTTACTGTCTACCACACCCCAGTAAGTTTTGCATTCAGGTTTATATTTACATCCCTTCCAATATTTCCTAATTGCTGGGCGAGATCAATGTGACCGGACATCTGCAACATGATATAATGAGCTTTCGCTTTTTGAACACATCATGATGCTAGTCTAAGTTTAATTATGACGAAACCAATAGTTTCCGGTTAACAGTAAATGCAATACTGAATCAATGGTTCAAGCTTGGGTCTTGGGCTTTGTTGAAAGAATGAATTGAACACAAGTGACCAAGTCTGAAAACTGCCTTTCTACGCTACTTATACTTTAAAGTGATTTTAATTATTTGGCATTGATTTTTAGTCATTTATAAGGTTCCCTGTAGTCTGGATCAACGACAGTTAATTTGCTTGTGCCTTCCGCCAGATGTCCCTCGCCTTGCAAAACTGTTCGTTTCGGTAACAGCAACAAACTTTGAGCTAGCACGCTACACGCTGAGTCACAGTGGTGCTTTGAGATAATGCTAAAATCAGCATGGTAACATGATCATGGGGACAACACTTACATTCTGATGCTTAACAGATATGTTTACCATGTTCACCATCTTAGTTTAGCATGTCAGCATGCTGACATTTACTTTACTTTACTGACATAGCACTAAACACAAAGCACAGATGTGATGGTTTTAGCAGGTATGTTTCTAGGTAAATTGGGGGATCAACAAAGGCATTAGGAATCATCTTAGAGGACTATGAATGACTGTACCAAGACATTTAATTCATAAAATATTGACTGATAAACAGCTGACGGACAATGCCTACAGCCTCTCTATCCTCCCTCTGGTCCTCATCTCCCTTCTCCCATTCCTCCTCTAACTTTTTATCCACTCTGTATCCCCATTTTCATTATCTGGCACTGGCATTGATATTTGCTACTAAAAACAGATGTGTAACAGTAGCCTGCCATTAGTTATGTTGATTCTACTTTTGGAGCAGTAAAGGAGCGATCAACCTAACATAGCCCTCAGTCTGCCAAATGTCTACTCCACCACTGACATGTTGTGTTTATGGGTCGTACTGTACCGCTCATCAGCCCTATTGTGTGGGTTAAACCTGCATGTCTCCGTTACGTCATCTTCAAAGTGGTAAAGGGTTTAATTTTGTATAACGGTAATGACGCAAACAAAGATACACACTGACACAAAGGCGGAGAGGCAGTCATTGTGAAAAATTACTTTGCCACCATGTGCAATCGGAATGTACACAACACTTGCAGTAAGCAGAATAATAAAAACTGTCTTCTCTCATACGAGCATTGTGATGACAGCAGCTAATATAGCAGATGCTTTGCCAACCCACTGGTTTTTGTTTTTGTCTCATCGGCTCTTTAGTGTGACATGTAGGAAGTTATTTGTGTTTGCTAGTTGTTCGTTAATTTCCCAAAGGTAAACTAAGAGCCTTACTTTCATTGGCTAAATGATCATTGGAGGTTATAATTTCTGTTCAACTAGATAAAAAACTAGTACAGAAGAGAACTAATATGTTTTATAAGATCTGGAAAACTGATAACTGCACAAAATAAACTCACTGCAATAGTGGAGATGTATACACTAAAAAACAATTTCCTGTGAACCTTCGACATTGACCTTTTTCTGATTTGTCTAGGTCACGCAAGGTTTAATTCTTCATAAGTAATTCAAAACCCATTTTCTCCTTGCCATCACACTCTGTTGATAGCTTTCAGTCAAAAATACTGTAGCTCATACAAAAATAAGTTTTCTAGATAGAACATCCACTTGCCAAGAGTAGCAGAACTTGTCATTCTTCTTCATTTTCATAGTTCATGTAGGTGGTAGAGCAGGTACACATATACTTTGAGGTTTATGCCTCGATACAGAGGGTTTTGAACCAGGGTTTGAATCTGGCCTGTCATGTGGATGAATTAAAAGTTATATGTTTAATTAATGTGTTCTTTAGCTAACGTTAGATATTTGCTAAAAGACATATTTACCATCACAGAGATTAATTTTGTTAGGGTGTTCACTAACGTTAGCTGAAATTAGCTTCTTTGTGTTGCCAGATCTTGCGAGAGTTTGGTCCAGGATTCGAGTCTGACCTGTGATGTTTCCTGCATGTCTTCCCCCTCTCCCCCCACTTTCACCCTAGCTGTCCTGCTTTTAAAAAGGCAGAAAAGCCCCAAAAATATTCTTTAAAAAAAAACACTTTACTATTAGTGCAAAGCTAATAAAGAGTATTTTAGCACAGTGATAACAAAGGAATACAATTTTAACACAGGATACTTAAGTGTGGGATTTATGATAATGATAATGCAACTGCTCACAGCAAGGTGGTGAAGAGAGAAATGACAATAATAAGTGGCAAGCAAAAAAGGTGGCTTTCTTGTGGTTTAACATCCAATTACCTTTGTGAGATCAAAAACAACAGATTATAAGAGAAAGTCACAGAGTCAAACCCGGACATAAAAAGGTAACAACGGTATACTTGTACAGAACAGTGTTATGAAAAGATAACGTCCAACACAACAACAACAAAAAATGCGAGAAGAAATTTGTATATACGTATAAGAAACCAAAAATTTAACTTTAAAAAATAGTATTAAAATGCTAATAGAAAATAGAATACCAATGCAAACCTGATCTTTCTGTACATAATGTACACTACACAGGTAATCTCGAGTTTGGTTCATTAGGGTTCTAGTTTGTGTGACAAATAATACTCCGTCCAGAGACTATAAACGTCTGCTTTTCCTCGGACCTCATACGGCACATTCATTTTCCTCACACATCTCTCAATTGAGCATGATATTAGTTAAAGTATAGCACAGCAGGGACTACAAATCACCTGCTTTATCACTTTGTCTGGTAGACAGGAAGCTACTGCATCCCTAACATATAGCTAATGGTTTGAGTTTCAGTATGGGCATCAGAGATCAGGACAGTGGCCCTGGGAATTCAGTGGGAGAGAATCCAACATCAATCCTCATTCTCAGCAGGGTCAATGAATGCTTAAAATAAACCCATTAAACTGACAGTGACAAAATACCTTGGATTGAACTACGCACCTGTCGACTCCTCTCGCCTAAATTGCAGGTTCTGTAAACTGAGTTAAACCGTTATCTTTCTATATTGCATCAACCACAGAGCAGTCGTACATCTGATGTGATAAAATAGTGCTCGACATCCAGGCTGTTTGCTAAATATTTAATTAGGTCAAGGTATAGTATTTCTAGTACGCATGCATGGTGAGGGTCTCAGTATTGTATGACTCACACTGTAGGGTTTGTACCTCTCATTTAGTTACTTCTGAGTCCTGAGTCCTCAAAAATTTGGAATACTGTCAAAATGCAAAACATGAGTGTGCATATAAGCGTAGTTATTGTTGTCTCATTTCTAGTACATAGACAGATTTGATTGAAGATCAACCTCATGCTGAGAGCAGACGTTAGACAGGAGACACAGACTGTGTGTGTGTGTGTGTGTGTGTGTGTGTGTGTGCAAGAGACTGTGAGATAGAGAGGGTCGTTGAGAGTGAAGGTGAGTGAATTATTGCACAGGGCCCAAGCTTGGTTACACAGTTATTGTTTCTGATGCAAACTTCCCTACATTCATAAATCTCAGGTATTCACTAGATATTACAGAGACTGTCATCTATTTTTCTAAGGAAATCAAACAATACATTTCCAACAGTGTGGGCTGCTTGAGATAAACTAGCACATTGTGTTGAGAGCATGGGTTTAAAAAGAAAGGCTGGCGAATGGCCAACAAGTCATCTGGTGTTAATCCTGGGTTAGAAAGAGTACACAAGTAGAACCAAATCTAAATGTCTCCGGTTATAGTATGTACTTTCTGAGGTTAGTTATTGTACAATGCCAATTTGTCTTAAGTATGTGACAGTTTAGTTGAAATTTCATAATTTAGATATTTATATTGTATTACTAAAACACATCTGTTTGTATCTATTTTCTCAATTATTCAAACATTTTGCACGTTTTAATGACTTTTTGTATCTTGAAAGCTTGAAAAGTGTTCCAATACAATTATTCGGTACTATTGCAGTAATTCTTGTAATCTGAAAGGAGACTCTTCACTGATAGCTTTTTTTTTCCAGTAAGGACAACACAAATCCCAAACTCTCAAAGCATAACACCACAAATGCCCAACCTGCAACACTCCACAACACATACTGTCTAACTCCACCCTGGGGACAGAGTCAATTATTCCAACACAGCACCTGCTTCTGTTGCAACTTGTGCCAACATGATTTGTAAGTCTGCTACAGCCAGTCGACGCGCACAGAGAAAAGCAACATCGGGTTTATTTATGGGGGTAGTTGGTAAAAAAAAAAAAAAAAGTGCAAGTAGCTGCAGACCATTGGCAGCACGGCGCTGCCCTTCATTCTGGACCTCAGGTTACTCTAAATTACAGCACATGAAGGTCAGTCATAGTACACCTCTTAAGAAGAAAACAAAATAACTGATTTACCCAGTTGACAAACAGTTCCACCAAATAAGCCATGTTAAATAACTCCACTCTGACTAGGTGCTAATGAGGTGGTGACTGAGCCACAGTACTTCCTGTCCTCTCATCCCTAACATTTCAGGCATACTTGCATGCACATTGAGCTGCTTCACTTTGCACATTTATCCAAACACATATATGGCAAACAGTGCAGCAGAATGAACGTATGGGCATGCAGTTTTTTTTTCACTAAAAGCTGTGGAGAGGAGCTGACATACGTTACCTCAGTGAGTGGAACGAGAACTGGTCCCTGGGAGACAGTCAAAAGATCATTCTGCCAGTACCATCTGTCAAGCAGGTGGAGTACAAAAGAAGTAGGAGCAAGTGTCCGCTCCCTGCTTCCTGTGCACCTCTCTCGCTTCACAAAAGTCCCGTGTTACATTAGAGAGAATCGTACTCCACAAGAGGGGGAATCCTCCGTCAGACTAAAGCCAATCTGAAGCCAGTTTAAATCCCCCTTGAGAAGATAAAAGAATACAGCCCCTTTTCCTGGGAAAACGTGACTTGCTCCCGCCACTGCACAAAACCTTCTCCCTCTCTCTCTCTCTCTCTCTCTCTCTGTTACTTCTGCCTCCTTCTCCGCTCTCCTTAGCTCTCCTTTCTGATCCTGCTCCACTTGTACACTCGCTCGCTCGCTCACTCACTCTGGCATGCATTCTTATCCATTGTGGTTCAGAGCTCACAGACACACATACTGTACACACAAATAAATGAAAATAACATTAAAAAAAAAAATCACAAAATCAGCGTATTCACAGACTACTTCTGAAGAATCTTTGTAACTTCCTGTTACACAATGGAACATGTGTTTCTGTGTTATGTTCCCACTATCGATATATTCTCAAATCACAATATGTGGGTTAAGAGTAAGCTCTTTCGGCAATAGAATTATATTTGGTTCCTATTTCCGTTGTAATAAAACTGGATTGTATCCATTCAAAAAAAAATTACTCACACATTCAACCAGGAACAACGTGTTTGGAGGGAGTCAGACAGAACGGAGGATGCTTTTGCTTTTATGTAAACATGGATATAATGAATAAAATAAATCTTTCAGAATGAGTCAGAGACCAGTAAGATTTCCCTTGCCAATCCCATTCACCATGATCACATAATAAATGGGCTACACTGCATGCATGTGTGTATGCCCGTGTGCATAACGCTGTCATACACGTGATTGGATGTTCTCTAGAGACGTTCTATTTTGAGCCTTCAGTTGTAATGCACAACAGAAGAAAGAGTACAGGCAAGGCAATATTCTGAGAATCTCCCCTAAAACTATACTTATACCCCCCCCCCCCTTCTTACCACCACCTCCCAATCTCTCTCCGTGCGGGAAATCTCCATGCTTAAGGACGAACACACACACACACACACACACACACACACACACACACACACACACCACACCACACACACACCAACCACACACACCACACTACACACACACACACACACACACACACACACACACACACACACACACACACTCATTGTGATGAGAAAGTAAGGCATAGCGGCTCTAATCTAGAGATTAGCTCAGGGTTTAAAACTCTACACAAAGATGAAAGTCACCTGCCTGCAGTCCTGCCAGCAGGCAGCTAGTGATCAGTTTGGGTAAAACCTTTTAATATTTTGCTCTTACCAGAAAACACAAATCAGGTGTTGTTGCAGTACAGCAGTTGAACACAGAAACTGTATAGGGAATGACTAACAAATAGACAAATTAGTTATGTATCAATGCTTGTTTCACTAGCTGAAATTGAATGTTTAATTATTAGTGTACCTTAATTCCCTTTCAACTATTTCAGCTGCTAAAACTACAGCATACTATATATTCACCAACATCATTACATTTTTCAGGCGCCATTGAGAGATTTACCATAAAAGTGATTTTGTGATAGCATTTATAGACAAAGCTAGTAAATCCAACAGTACATTAGACTGGCCATAAGATGTTCCACATTTGTACCAACCCCACAGGGCAACTTAGTTGCTAAGGAGTCTTTCTGTGGAAACAGGTAGTTCAAGACAAGGTCAAGGAACAGTGTGCAACTACTACTTACGGAAAGTGTGTATTATTACATGCTGCAGTCATGTGTGTGTTACTGTATTGTGTAGGCTTCATTAGGAATACCTTGAATACCCTGTGACCTTTTTAGAACCATTGAATAATGCACTGCTTTACTTGTTTGCCTAGAGCGTATAAGTGAAATGATGGTAAAGATGAATAACATTTGTTATTTTCATGATTACACTGTCAAGTGTAATACTTTATGGCTGTTGGAAGACTAGTAAGGAAGCGGAGTATTCCAAAAACATGTAAAAGTGGAGGAGACATACACGTATTGTATTTTTTACTTTAAATCTCTGACTGACTAGTCCAAGCCTGAGTTGTATTTCTTTGCCGCTGCCTACAACTCCAAAACACACAAATTGTGCTGAGATTTGTGGAAACGTTGAACATAGATTACTGTATGTAGGATCCTTTGCAAAAAAAAATTAATCACTTAAAGATTAGTAAAATTGGTCTTACTGCATGCTGTATGTGCAATGAGGATACAATTATGTGCTTGATCTTATAAAAGGCAGCTGTGTAAAGATGCTGCACTGTATTAAGACACAAACTGGTATTTGGTGTCAATGAATGTATAGTCAGGGACAAACCTAATCCTCTCGGGGTAGATGAATGGGGTTTGATTACAGGGGAGCCATAGCAGTCTTAAGTGTATGACCTAAAAAATAGTTGTCCCAGGGTGTTGTTAGAGAAAAGAGTAAGGGGAGTGCAAGATGCATGGAGAGAAAAGACGTGTCTATATGCTCCACTGGTGTAGTAAATCCAATACTGTACACATACTGTAATGTGCCGATATATGTACAAGTAAAAAGGAAATTGGTGGTTTGTACATGTCATCATGGCAACAGCTGTTTAATTGAAATACAAGACCTTAATAAGGAATAGTTTGATATTTTGGGAAATATGTTTATTAGCTCTCTTGCTGAGAGTTAGATGAGGAGATTGAAGAGTTTAAGTTTACAGCTAGCAGCCAGTTAGCTTGGATTAGCACAAAGACTGGAAACAGGGCGAAGAGGCTCACCTGGCTCAGTCAGAAGACGAATTTAACACCTCTAAAGCTAAATTAAACTTATTAACATACTATATTTTTGTGTTTAATCCACAGTTCTGCACAACAACCCCAGTGTAAAAACAATTTGTTGCTTTGCAGGGGGTGGTGCTGACTATTTATAGGCTGACACAAGTAGCTTCCTGGATTTTCCACTGGTTGCCTGGTAACTGCTCCCAGCACAAAAACAGTCCAAGCCTGAGTTGTATTTCTGGCACATAAGCGCCCGTAAAATGTCAAAGCAAACAACATACAATTTTTATTAGTAAGCGTTAGAGGTGCTTGTAGGCGGAATTTTTTACCTTTGGGCAGAGACAGGCCAGCTGTTTCCCCGTGTCCAGTCTTTGTGCTAAGGTAAGCTATCCAGCAGCTGGTGATAGCTTTACATTTGAAGGACGGATAAAAGTGGTACCTACATTGTCATCTTACTCAAAAGCGAATGTGATTATTTCACAAAAGGTCCTGGAAGAGAATATTGAACATGACAGTGAGTTCATTGCAGTATGCTGTACGCATGTTTTATGTGAAGTCTGTATGTAGCTCATGTATGTGATGACCCATGTAAGACTAGCGTGATTGTCCAATGTTTTTCTTGGGAATGTATACAATCTAGTATAATATCCATGCAATTTGCTTTATTTTTTACACGTATAGGATGAATATTGCAAGAAAACATATGCCTGTGAAACAAAAGCATTATACTGTAGCTGCAGTGTAATAAACATATCTGCCTTTAATATTTGAATGCCACGCAGTGTACAGAATGTGCAAAAAAGATTCGGAACTGCAAGATTAGTCGCCAACTGCAGCAGTATTATGAATTTTACTTTTGTACTACAATAACCAGTGAGCTGTGAACAGAGGAGAACAAAACAGATTGTCCATCAATATTTCATATGTCTTATATGCATTGGTTCATTCAGAGGTATGCAATGTGATTATGACTTCAAAATGTACTTGGAGTGACATTCTCATAGGGCTTTGCTGAAATGGGTTCATTAAGTGTGAACATATTTTCTGTTGCCCGCTCTACACATAGCTGCTGAAATCATTATGAATGAAATTTAAGACCTCTAAAACAACATCAACTAATTCAGTTTTTTCAAGCCAAGTACACACTTGGCTCGCTACACTTGCACTTCCCCAAAGCTAAGGAATAAAATCAGTTTTATATCTGTGGTACAATCCGAAAGAGACTTGCACCAAAAACACGAAAGCTGATTGGCTGCAATATAAGATGAATGTTGGTCTCATTTGTAGTCGTAATACAGAAAAATTATATATTTGTACTAGCGACAGAAAGAACTACAAAGGGTTCTTGCACCATTTTTTAGGTCAAATTGAATGTTTTTCAAGACCTTTTTAAGACCACCACAAATATAGTTTAAGACCTAAAAATGTTGGAAAAAATACTTGATAAGAAAGAGAATTTGAGTCATTACTACGATTGTTAATTAAGTTAATGCTTAACAATGTCCTTATAGTCCTTGTGCCTCCTCAAAAACAAAAATTGTACAATTCGATTTGAACGTAGCACACACTGCTATCATCTCTGGCCTCATCTCTAATGGACTACAAATGGCTACAAAGATGAGGTAACCAAAGACACATTGGGTAATTTACGGTAGACGGTCAGCGACAAATGACCCCATCATCTTAAAAACACTGTCAGCTAATTTAACACCTATTGCAAATTTATAGTAAATTTAAGACATTTTATGACCTTGATTTCACAAAATTTAATTAAAGACATTTTAAGACTTTTTAAGGACCCACCGGGACCCTGCTACAACACCATGGTACTGATGTGGTGTATTGATGCAGGAAAATTCATACCTTCTTAAAATTATTAAAGACCTACAACACAATACTTTTAGCAGAGTTTAGACTATAAGACCCTGCGGGAACTGTGTTAACGTCCCTGACATGTCACCTGTAAATGCTGGTAAAAAGCAGCTTTCATGCGCATTTCCCCACATTCTACTTAACCTTGTGAGCTGGTCCATGACATAGTCTATGGTCTCTGAGAGTGTGTGTGTGTGTGTGTGTGTGTCACTACTGTGGATGCATGCACAGTAACAGAGACGTCAGATATTTGTTTGGCATTACTGTTTGGCCTGCGGCTGCAACATCAATTCACTTGTCTGGCAGTCTTGGCGGGACCCTGACCGACTTAGAATACATTTTAGGATGACCTGCCCTAGCTCTGTTACTAAAAAACTTTCATTTATCTTGATAATTTGCAAGATTTAAACTTTCTGAGGCTGCTTCTCAGTTCATAAACGGTTGCTCAGTATTTCTCATCAAGTAAGACTAATGCTATTGTGCCACCATGTGGACAGTGATCTGCACCACATGATGTGGAAACTGACTATGAAAAGTGAAGTTTTGAGTCATTCTCATGCTAGTGGTTGAATACATTTAAAAAGCTTGATTGTAATTATTCTTGAGGAGTTATTTGTTTGTACAACAAGCCTCACATGCAAAACTCACCTTTGGGTTGGACAGTATGTTTTAAGTAAGTAGTAATGATCTGGGGCATATTGTTATGTAACAGACACCCAGACCTTTTTCTTAGAACAGATTGAACGTTGAACGTGGTTTGAAGAAATTCAAAGATAATTTTTTTTGTATTTGTGGGGCTAATTTACTATATGTGTGGTGAAATTAGTGGAAGAAGTACAAGATGACAGGTTTAATTTAACCTTGAATAGCACACAGAAAAATCAACATTATTGAATGCATATCATAGCGTCTTTGTCTAAATGGAAGCTTTGAGAAATTAAATGTACTTTTAGGAACTTGTAGCACTTTAAAGGTCCCATGACATGGATGCTTTTATAAAAGACCTTAGTGGTCCCATAACACTGTATCGGGGGAGGGTGGGGGTGGTGATGTTTCTCTCTCTTTCTCATAGGTAGGCCAAATTCTCTGGGCGGGTACAGCAGAGAAAGAGGAGGCAACCTTGCCCCTTATGACCTTGGCCCATCTAAGCTTTCATTTTATCAAAGGCAGAGCAGGATACCCAGGGCTCGGTTTACACCTATCGCCAT